>NW_017805137.1:772857-1036669 GCF_001891065.2 Hippocampus comes
GTATAGTAAGGCGTTTTTGGCACGAAAAAAACCACATAGTATAGTAAGGCGTTTTTGGCACGAAAAAAACGACATAGTATAGTAAGGCATTTTTGGCACGAAAAAAAAGATAGTGTAGTAAGGCGTTTTTGGCACGAAAAAAAAGACATAGTATAGTAAGGCGTTTTTGGCACGAAAAAAACGACATTATATAGTAAGGCGTTTTTCGCCGAAAAATACGACATAGTATAGTAAGGCGTTTTTGGCACGAAAAAAACGACAGTATAGTAAGGCGTTTTTGGCACGAAAAAAACGACAGTATAGTAAGGCGTTTTTGGCACGAAAAAAACGACAGTATAGTAAGGCGTTTTTGGCACGAAAAAAACGACAGTATAGTAAGGCGTTTTTGGCACGAAAAAAACGACAGTATAGTAAGGCGTTTTTGGCACGAAAAAAACGACAGTATAGTAAGGCGTTTTTGGCACGAAAAAAACGACAGTATAGTAAGGCGTTTTTGGCACGAAAAAAACGACAGTATAGTAAGGCGTTTTTGGCACGAAAAAAACGACAGTATAGTAAGGCGTTTTTGGCACGAAAAAAACGACAGTATAGTAAGGCGTTTTTGGCACGAAAAAAACGACAGTATAGTAAGGCGTTTTTGGCACGAAAAAAACGACAGTATAGTAAGGCGTTTTTGGCACGAAAAAAACGACAGTATAGTAAGGCGTTTTTGGCACGAAAAAAACGACAGTATAGTAAGGCGTTTTTGGCACGAAAAAAACGACAGTATAGTAAGGCGTTTTTGGCACGAAAAAAACGACAGTATAGTAAGGCGTTTTTGGCACGAAAAAAACGACAGTATAGTAAGGCGTTTTTGGCACGAAAAAAACGACAGTATAGTAAGGCGTTTTTGGCACGAAAAAAACGACAGTATAGTAAGGCGTTTTTGGCACGAAAAAAACGACAGTATAGTAAGGCGTTTTTGGCACGAAAAAAACGACAGTATAGTAAGGCGTTTTTGGCACGAAAAAAACGACAGTATAGTAAGGCGTTTTTGGCACGAAAAAAACGACAGTATAGTAAGGCGTTTTTGGCACGAAAAAAACGACAGTATAGTAAGGCGTTTTTGGCACGAAAAAAACGACAGTATAGTAAGGCGTTTTTGGCACGAAAAAAACGACAGTATAGTAAGGCGTTTTTGGCACGAAAAAAACGACAGTATAGTAAGGCGTTTTTGGCACGAAAAAAACGACAGTATAGTAAGGCGTTTTTGGCACGAAAAAAACGACAGTATAGTAAGGCGTTTTTGGCACGAAAAAAACGACAGTATAGTAAGGCGTTTTTGGCACGAAAAAAACGACAGTATAGTAAGGCGTTTTTGGCACGAAAAAAACGACATAGTATAGTAAGGCGTTTTTAGCCGAAAAAAACGACATCGTATAGTAAGGCGTTTGTAGCACGAAAAAAACGAAATAGTATAGTAAGGCACTTTTAGCCGAAAAAAATGACATCGTATAGTAAGGCGTTTTTAGCAGGAAAAAAACGACATCGTATAGTAAGGCGTTTGTAGCACGAAAAAAACGACATAGTATAGTAAGGCGTTTTTGGCACGAAAAAAACGACAGTATAGTATGCCGTTTTTAGCCGAAACAAACGACATAGTATAGTAAGGCGTTTTTAGCGGAAAAAAACGACAGTGTTGTAAGGCGTTTTTGGCACGAAAAAAACGACATAGTATAGTATGCCGTTTTTGGCACGAAAAAAACGACATTGTATAGTAAGGCGTTTTTGGCACGAAAAAAACCACATAGTATAGAGTATGCCGTTTTTGGCACGAAAAAAACCACATAGTATAGAGTATGCCGTTTTTAGCTGAAAAAAACGGCATAGTATAGTAATGCGTTTTTAGCTGAAAAAAACGGCATAGTACAGTAAGGCGTTTTTAGCACGAAAAAAACGACATAGTATAGTAAGGTCAAAACACTTTCACAAACGTAGAGAAAATGTGGCTTTATTTCTGTTCCTCTTAAGTGACAAAATACAAGGCGTTTTGGGAGAATGCCAAGTTGCAAACCATCACACTGCACCCATTTCTGGTCGCTCATCTCTGCTCGGAGGTCACAGTCCATGTGGCAGCAGCTACTTGTGAGGTGAAATTGGGAGCCTTGATCGGCGTCATTATGCCAGCCTCCTCGAATGCAAGAGAAAAGGCTCTTTAAGGAGCCCGATGCAGTTCAACTGTCCCAGAGCTTGCGTGATTGGACTATTTGTGCAAGACGCTTGCCCGCCATTTCAAATTCATGTACGCTCATGATCAAACATATCGCGTGTGTTTCAAAGCTCTTTTCTGAGAGGTGCTAAATCGCACTTTGGAGAACTGGAACACTGACTCATCCTGAGTGCAGCTTCTGCTGTCAAGTTTTTGGAGCTCTGACATCCCACTTCAGACTCAAATCAAGAATGACAAATACAAGAGAATAATCTTGTGATCATAAAATATAAATAAGTTACTAGTGGATTCTGGCAAGAAAAACGTTGTTAGCGGTGGAACAATGAGTGGTGTATCTTTTTTTTTTCTTCCCGAACAAGTATAAAAATGAACTGCTTTGCCTGACTGTTCCTCATGCAGCGCGCCATCACGCCGTGCTGATAACAGCGCCGAGCTTGGCCCGCTTCTCTCCGGGAAGCGAGTTCACGGCCGCCTGGAAGTCCGCTAGGTGCTGCTGAGCAAACTGCTTCAACAACGTGGCCACCATTTTCTGCGTTTCTGAAGTGTAAATGAGAAAAAAAAATAAGATTGAAGTGGGCAAAAACAAAGCTTTGATGGTGAAAGAGTCGCAGCTTCAATAGTGACCTTTGTCCACTTCCTTGTTGCCAAGCACATGGCAGGACGAGTCAACTATAGGCTTCATCAGCTGGACAATCTGGAAGGCAACAAAGCTTCATCAGAACATTAGCAGGGGCGACATGGAATCGAACCAGTTTATGTGCCGCAAGTTTCGAGGGGAATGTACGCTACCAGAGCGGGATAGTGCGAGTACAGCATGGCCAGGCAGCTGAACACAGTCTTGTTCTCCTCCATGTCCTCTTTGAGAGGAAAACGAGCAACCAGAACCGGGACAACCTGTCAGAAAAGACAGTGATCTATTGATGTTTTCCTCTCTCCTTATGAAAAAGTGCACTGTGGGCTATGCTTGAGCCCTAGTGTCACCTGCTCCAATGGGACGGCATCCATGTTGCTCAAAATCATCCTGCAGAGGGCTGCGCACAGGTTATCAATCACTCTGGGGTCGGTCTCTTTGGCCAGCATGTTTGAAAAGACCGACAGCATGGTGGGATAATCACTGAGGTGGACTTTGCTAAAGAACAAGCTTTGGAGACTCAAGGGGGCACAAGGTGGCTATACTGCTGACTGGAAAGGTGTGCTGACTGGGAAGGTGTGCTTTGAGAGTTAGTCTTACAGATTCCTCCAAAACAAGTGAAAAAAATAGTTTTGGAGTGAAAAAATGGGCCACCCCGACCGGATGATCCCTTTAACATATACGGTCACCAAAATCAAAGGATACGAGGCTACAAGGGGACCAGCGGCCTGAGCGAGACATCCCAGTCCAAATACACTGTTGTTGCGGACCTCCGCGTCGCTCTCTTTCACTCCGGCGACCAAGACGGGGAGGACACGACTGGACAGTTGGCCCGCCAGTTCCCGACCACCGGACGTGCTGATCAAAGCCTTCAGAATTTCTCCGATGGTACCCAGAGAAAAGGACTTTTCAGCCTCTGTGCATGAGGATTTCTTTGGAGGAGAATAAGAATATATACAAGTGTGAGAACAACATAACACAAACACACTCAAAATAATTGTTTAATTGAACAAACAGTGCTGACTTGGTATGTGGTGCACTTGTCAGCAAATCTAAACTCACAGTTTTGCTCAAAATGAGAGGCAGCAGGTCATTGAGGAAAGGAGCGCAGCTGGCCGCTGACACAGAGGCAACCAGGAGGGGGATCCCTTCACCTGCAAACTCCTGGAGCATGCCATCGTACTCTGCCTGGAACAAGCCGCAACACCAACACAGACTCACGCACTGTGGGAGGTGGTTCAATATTGCCATGCGCGTACATCCTAACCAAAATAAAGTCCTCACTTTGATGTGGTGCGGGTGCGATTACAGAAGCGGAAATTTAGGGGAGCGTCAGAGTACATCCCATTGGGGGCATTCTGTTAGTTGCTTCTGCATCCCCAAAACCGATAGACGTGGCTCAGATACGGCGCACCTCTACACCATAGCAAAATAAATTGAGCGACTCACCCAGCACTATTATTGTTTGTTAGGGCAGATAATGATGCCGCTCTCGAACTGGATGATGCATGTGCACCTAATGTTATGAATATGAAAAGTCTATGTCTGATATCAGCAGTAGCTGGGAGCCAACCTCTTGGTCGTCGTCATCAGCTTCGTCGCTGTCCTGACATGCAGTCTGGAAGCAGAAAAAAAATAATAAATGCTCAAATTGGTGTTCCAGTATAACTTCAGCTCCAACAATGTGACTCACAATCATGTCTCAACTCAACTGAACTGTATTTAGAACCCAAAGGGAACAGATTAATTGAGAAGAGCAGAGGCCCCAAAATTGAGCCCTGTGAAACACCACATGAGAGTGTGGGGTAATTCGTGACTCAGAGCAACGAAGGCTAACACAAAATCTTCTGTCGGTTAAATCGGACCGAAACCACCGAAACGAGCCATCGGTCATCATCACCTTCTTCTTCAAAACGTCGCGGATGACGGTGCTGATCTCCTTGAGGCGAGTGGGGTTCTTGAAAACCTCCTCCTTGCAGGACTGTATGACGCTGTTCATCGTTTCCAGGATGCCCATCACAACTTGGCGCTCTGGCTCGGTGCGCACAGTCTCCAGAAAGCTGGGAATCACCACGTCCAGCATCTTCAACAAGGCTGCCGACGGGAGGAACAGGGGGACACTTTTTACTGGGTCATTCTCTGCACTGGCTCGCAAAATAGCTAGCACGAAGCACGCTGGCATTCACGTGAATATACCGAGTCGAACCTTGGTGATTGAAGTCAGTGGGATTCTCGGTCCAAACTTTGTGCTGTGCCCGACAGAATTGACCCATGGCTCCGAATGCTGCACGGCGAACATCCTCGTGGGGATACTGGACAAGGAGGACACAGAGAGGGCTCGAAAAGTGGGACGTAGGGCAGCGCATGACAGCGAGGCAGGCAGAGGAACTTACATCTCTCATTTCGAAAACCTGCTGGAAGCTCGACTCCAAGAAGGGCTGGAAAACAGCGCTGTCAATCACAAAGCAAGCATCAGGAAGGCACAAACACTCTTTCCATTGGGACAAATGGAAATGAACATGAGGCATTTCATTTTCTTGCATTTAGTCTACACATTTTAATAAATTCATTCCATTCCCACAACGACCTAAGCGTTAGTGTGTGTGCGTGCGTAACGGGGTCATCGCGGGAGGTCGGTCGCTGTAAAAGTTGAGCTTTGCTCCCAAAAAAGGTTGGGCACCCCCGATGTGACGTATTTGCTGCGGTCAGCTCAAAACCTTTCATACCCAGTGTTGTAGGCGATCTCTCCCAGCGCATTGCAGGCATCCTCCTTCTCATCAATGTAGGCGTTCTCCACACTGAACCTAACACCACCGATAAAGAATGAGGGGAACGAACGCTCTTTCATTGTGTCCAATGAGGAAAACATGTTTGTACGCGGCATCATGGAGATCCGTCTCAGGATCCTCATCCAGAAATTCATCCGAATCCTTTGCCTCTTCCTTGTCATCGTCGTCGTCGTCATCGTCGTCGTCGTCATCGTCGTCGTCATCATCGTCGTTGTCATCGTCGTCGTCGTCCAGCAGGACGAACGTCTTGTCCTCCTCAAGGTGGGCCTGAGAAGCGGAACGTGTCCCTATTCCACCTTCCGTACAATCTTGGTAGTGCAGCACGGATAACTTTGGCACGCGTCATACCGTGATGCCTTCGTTGGACTTGAGGGCGAGCAGCATGACTGTCGTAATAGGAGTGAGGTGAGGAGTCAGGCAGTCCGGGCTGACGGTGGACAGGGATGAGTACAGACTGTACCTGGTGGAGACAGGATGGGTTACCTTCCACGTTCCTCGATGCAAACGAGAGGCCCGTCGAAGGAAAACGGGATCAACGTACGTGCAGCGTCTCAGGTCAGGGTCATCGATGGAGTCGGTGAGTTTGAGGCCGAGTTGAACGTATTCGGCGGCAAGAGGAGCAAAGACCTCTTTGCCGATGGTTCGAGCCAGCTCGGAGAGCGTGTCTGTGGAACAGAGAGCTGCTCGCTAACAAGTCTTCTTCACGTTTTGGGCCGCGATGGAACGTATTTTCACTTGCCTAAAGACTGAGTTTGCAGGGACCTCATTTCCTCTGTGGTAGCTGTCAGAAAGCCCTTCAGGCTTTCAATGACCGCGGGGAAGTATGGAGCCAGCAGCTCCTTGGCCGCGTTGGCTGAGGAGATATGGACGTGCGAGATATCAGCAATATTGCCGCCCCAAAGAATAAAATGTGATCATGTCATGGACCCGTTTCACAAACATGCATCAAGGTGGTTTGACAGGGCGCCGAAAAGCCGGACTCACCAATGGCGCCGATGGCGGACACAGTGAGCTCTTTGATTTTCAGGCTGTCTGTGCTGTTGAGGGAAGACAACATGGTGTTCATCAAGGTGGGAAGGTACGGCTCAATATCCGCTCCTGTTTTACAAGAAATACAAGGGGAAAAAAAAAACAACAATTATTATTATTATAATTATAGATCTTTTTTTAAATTATTCACCTCATTCAGCCGACTCTGCTTTCGGTGAGACTAGCATGCGGACGCACTGTGATGCGGAAACGCCCACATCCCCCACAGGTGTCGCAAACCTTTGATACCCAAAATGCAAGCAGAGTGGCACTGAGTCGTGAGATGTACAGATGAGCATTATAGCTGCCGAAAAAGTATGAATGCGTTTACTGGTGGTTGCAGCCAGTACTTGAATAGCTTTGTTTAAAGTACAGTATCAGAGTGCGATTTTTAGATGTTTGTTGTTTTTTTTGGGGGGGATGGGCTTGAACAGATGGCCATTTCAATGGCGAAAGATGATTTGACAAATGAGCGTTATGAGTTACGAGCGTGCTTACTCAAGGCACCACTTTGTTGTCTTTGTGGGCGCTTGCTCGTAATGCCAAATTCAAATTCCTTCACACCAAACTAGGCCTCACGTGCCCTTAACGCAGCGTGAAAAGGATAAAGTCTTCTTCAAACCATTCCCACCACGACGTCCACAATGTCTCGTACGATGTGCGACAAAGAATGGCGATTTCTGGAGCCCTAAAGGTGGTGTGTCGCGGTCCAGAATTTTGACGTGCAGCGGTATACTAATGTACAGATTGATGGAAAGCGAGCGGTTTCCGATGGAGTCGGCAAGGTACACGCAGCGCTATTCCATAGCTTACCCAAGTTCTCCATGAAATTCTCCAGCGCATAAAAGGCCTTAGTGACATGGCCAACCTTGGCCTGGTTTAAAGACGAAAGATAGCCGAGCAGCAAAGGCATCAATTCCTCACAATGTTTACTCACTTCAGGCTGTGAAAATGGAGGGATGCAATACACTCACTTAGAATGTTTCAACACAGAAATGGGGCGGAGATCAAATATCACGGTGTCAAAGGTCACCTGTAAATGTTTCGAGAACTGTCCCAGGGCAAAGAGAGCGGCACCGCGCACCACCTGATTAGCATCTGAAAGACTCTGGCAGACCGTCTGCAGCACCGACGACAGCATCCTGCAATGACGGGTCAAGGTACATCGGTCGTTCCCGATTTAAAAAAAAAAAACTAAACATTCCATCGTTAACAACTGCACATACTTGGTGCGTATATGATCTGCACATCCTTCAGCCAGCACAGCAAGACACATGAGGCCCCCCTTCCTCTGATAGGGGTTATCACTGGCCAGGCAGATCTGAGTCAGCGGCATCTGAGGTACAATTTTTAACAGTCCCCAAAAATAAACAAATAAAAATCAGGATATGACACTGCTTGGTGGTAGCTTCTTCCACAAATAAGCATTCACGGTGCACCGCTGGAGTAGCACGGCCGCAAACAACGTAGCACACGAAACAATATCGCAGCGTACACAAAAGCGGTGGACATGAATTGTTGAGGTTAGAGCAGTGGCACGGGGAGTCACCGCTCTCGTTCACGTGACGCATGCGGCATATTCATATACGTTTTTTTTTTTGTTTTTTGCATGATGTGCTTGTTTGTTTCATACGAATTCTCCTGTAACCAAACCATTGCCAAATGCCAGACAGTATGTGCCCCCCTTCTTTTTTTTTCCTTTTTTAAAGTATTCCTGATTCTTTCCCTCCATATTATTGCTGCACAATTTCTGCTCGAGAACTTTTTCAAATGAATACATTGATTGCAAGTCAGACTTTTCTGCCGTGTTAGTGATTGATCCTAACTCGTTCCAACAAATTCAAGTCATGGAGGAACGGAACACCGTGGGAGACACAGGACAGACTGGCATGAAAAGAACTCGGATGACTTACCAGCTGATGGAAAAGTTTCTCCGGGGGCATGTGGAGCGCCATGGTGTCAATGACCTGCGTATTACCAAGTACAATTGCTCAGAAGACTTTTACTTGAATCAGCAGATTCCTCCACACTCTAAATTGCCGCACAGAGACTTTTACAACCTGAGCGGCACAATGTTTAGGATTGTCATTTTCTTCGCCATCTCCGTTGTCGTCTTCATCATCCTCAGGGTCGTGCTGACCGGGTGGAGGTGTTGCAGTCAAAATGGGGAAGATGGCCTGCAGGATGGGGAGCAGCAGCTTTTGCTTCAGCACTGTCTACAGCATAAAAGAGGGAAATACAAAGTTAAAAAAAAAAAAAACACGTTGTGTTGTAATTGTATTGTACAGTGCCAGTGTTGTCTCTGATATTGAAATGGTAGGATAATTTGGATAGATATGCAAAAAAAAATAAAAAAACTGAATTCAGGAGTGGGGCAAATACTTTTTCAAGGCGCTATTTGCCATGCTGTTGCATGAGCATACCTTGCTCTTCAACTTGATGAGAAAGGCAATGCAAGAGAGGGCTCTGACACGCAGCGAGTCAGTCAGCGTGGTATCCCCGCCCACCTACACAACGCACAAAACGCATGCATGCTTGCGTCAGAACATGTTAAGAGGGAGTCGACAAATGCCTGCAATTTGAGACGACATGGAGCTCCCCACCTCCAAGAAGAAGCGAACCATGTCTGTAACGTGAGGCACAATGATGGACATTTCGCTCTCCATTAGCGCTTTGAATACCTCCATTGACTCACTAGCTTGGCTCTGCGTGAACAAATAGTTCTGTTAAAGCTTAAATTAAAAAAAATAAAAATAAAATAGCAGAACACATGAATACATTTACCTCATCTGCTTTAATAAGCTGTTTCACAGCGACAATCAAAATTGGGATGATGGAGCGCATCTGGTTCTAAAAGGCGGCAAATTGCGATTACCACACACACACACACACACACACACACACACACACATATAGGTTGTACATCAGTGGATGTACGTTAGAATGGGCACGTGCCCGCCACATCACGTAACATAACATTGATCTCACCATATGTTGTGTGCCAGTGTAAACGGTCATGGCCGTAAGGCTGAGGATGCAGTAGTACAAGGCTGTCGGGTTGTTGTGGTCCTGTAACACGGTGCTAAAAAGCTGCAGAAGTTGGCAGTAGTGAGGCTGGAATGGCTCCGGGTTGGACTCGATCACCTTGTTCAGGAGCAGCAGTCCAACCTGCAAGAGGAAGCAGCATGGTGAGAGAGTGCATAGTGCTCACTTGAAGTGTTGGTCGGGCCCTTCAGTGCTCAACCTGTCTATCGTGTGGGTTGACACTCTTGGTGGCTTGATTGAGGAGCTGCAGAAGGGCAGGCCAGCTCTCGGGGGTCTCGTGTTTGACCATCAAGGCGCACAACTGGGAGAGCGAGTGCTGCACTTGGTGTCTGCAAGGCAAAGAGGCAGCAAATCAAATCCGCTCCAAGCGGCGTGTCATATTGCTAGCTTACTCTGTTTCCTGCATGAATGCCTGCAACACCACCGCCTTGAGACTGTGTGAAAAGACGTGAAAGTTGACACAGAGAAAGAGTGAGCGAGAGAGAGAGATTTTTTTTAAAAACAAGTCTGCATTTCTCAAATCAAGAACGTTCAGTAAAAGCATAGAATTTCACCTTTCTCTGTCAGGGGGACTTATCTTCCTCCATTGTTTCTTCACTCTCATCCGAAGCATCACTGCAGCCGACTGACGGACCTAGGGGACACCACATTAAGAAAAAACAAACAAACAAGAAAAAAACGTCAATTTCTCCTTAGCATAAAAGTTCCACTAGGAGAATGCCAACAGTATTACTGATGTAGGACGAATAGAACCCTGCCTTTTAAGAGAGTGACACACACTTTGGAGGTGGCGATGCCACACGATATAAATAAATACTTCGCAACTGTGCAGTCACATACCTGCGGATTTTGAGAGCCTCTCATGACAGCACAAAGGGCAGGGATGATGGCCGGGTCTTTGAAAACCTGCTTCAGCCGGATCGTGACCTAAAGGGGGAACACGCAGCTCAACACTCAGCAATGTCTGCAACTCGTACACAAGAAACACAAATGGATCCACAGCAACCGAAGCCTCGGCGGACATCAAACCGCGATGTCATCACCACCGCTGCTCATTTATTTTTGTGATGCCGACAACGTCGATCGTTTGGAGTACTTACATGCTGGATTACCGCGTTGTCAGGCTCCGTCATTCGCAGGAGGATCTGCTCGAGTTCTTCTGTCGTGATCACCATTTCGCAGAAGTGTCAGTGAAATTTACGGAGTCCGAATACCTCGTGGATCGTCGCGTCGTCCTCTCTTGGTGTGGCTACCACAACGGGACCCCCAACCCCTGCCCGCCCCACTAACTAGTGACGCTTCTCAAGGAAAGGTGGCGTTTCTGTCGCCGGCTAACACGTTGACTATGACTCCGTTTGTTATGATCCGAACATAAATGAAACCGCGGTGACGTTGAAGTGAGGCAAACGGGGTCAGAAGGCGAAGAAAGGACAGATGAGTTTGCCTCAGCTGTCAGCACGCGAGACAGCCCCGACCGTGAGTCCCACGTGAGACGCGTTAAAGGGACCGGCGTTTTCTTTCTGTTTTCACAATCGATGAAAACGAACAGCGCCACTACATGGAAAGGAGCACGACAAGCAGCAACAATTTGACAACTCGCAGTGCCTTCCCCTTGGACGGACAGACAAGTACTGTATATAGTATTATTGACAGTTTATAATACACAATACAATATGTACAGTGTATGCCCATGTATTGATGCATATTATTTCTATTACACATTAAACCAGCAGTTCAGGGTGTGTGGTCTGCCTTCAGCCCAAAGTCAGCTGGGATGGGCTCCAGCACCCCCACCCCCCGCCCCCCCGACCATGTTCAGGATGGATGGATCAATATTACTTTTGTAGGCAGTCAAGAACAATTCACCAAATAAATATTCCAAAAAAACAAAAATGCAATAAGTGTCACTGATCAGTTGAAATCAGAGTCCACAATGCAGTAGAATCGCTTCCCAGTCTGGCTCAACGATGCTGTTGTTGATTCTGTGAAGACGAAAACAAGTCAACGGTACTCAAGTTGCACCTTTCCTTCTCCTCCCCTGTCATCAATTTATCAACATTATTACTAAAATCATAACCGGTCAGATGTTCGAGGCTTTGCTTTGACAGTCATGACCAAGCACCACTCTATTAAAAGCAAATAAATAAAAGTGAGTGACATTACCGAAGGTTTGCATAGGTTGGTAAACACTTTGATTAACTTTGGTGTGGGTGGTCTTGGGCCAAAGACAGCCAGACCTTTTGGCTTTTCCTCTTCTTTCGTACCTGGAGGAGGTTTGGCCTTGGTCAGTTTCCTGAAGAAAAATGTCCACAAAGTAATACACTGAGACAAACATACACTTAAATATACACTATCCTGTTATTATCTGTAACAAAAAAAATATATATACACACAGTGGAAGCAAATGTTTGTGTACACACTAAGACAATTTCCAAAAGAAAAACAACAATTAAATGGTTAAAAAAAAAAAAACTAACGTGGACATTTCAGGCATGGCTCACCTTCCCTTCCTGGCCAGAACTTTCTGAGACTCCGGGTAGTGCACCAGAATGTCAAACAAATCCTTCTTCTCCAAAACAAAGAGATTAGCGAAGCCGTACGCTTTGACATTTGCTGTCCGTCTGTTCCCTCCATCTTTGGCAGACTGCAGCAAACTGATACAAAGATAAATCAAAACAAAAGCAAGACATGAAATCTATTTATATCATACAATACATTCAGGATCCAGGCTGTCCCAGGCTGTTTCTGTTGTCGAATAACACATTGAGCCGATTGTCACTTCTATGATGCCCACAAATAAGGAATGTAAAATACTTACCAGGTACCATAAAAAAAAAAAAAAAAAAAAATTACGACATGCTTTTGTCCAAATACCCCAAAGATCAAATGAAATTGGGAATCATATAATTTTGAATGCAGCACGTTGTTGCAATTTTCGGAAAACATATTTGACAGAAATTATTTTCAAGATGAAAATAAGGAGACACTTTTGTACCTTGGCAGGTGTCTGAACGAGCACACTAACCTGATCTCGCCAAACACGCAGCCGGCCTTCAGTGTGACAAAGACAATACTATTGTCAGGTCCTCCCACCACCTGCACCGCTCCGCTCTTGATGATGTACATCTCTTTACCGATGTCACCCTGCGGCGAGAGCGCAAGATGTCTTATTGAGAGGAAGTGTAGTCTTGACCCTTCCCTTTGGAGGGCTTAAGTAAATGCACTCACTTTCTTCACGACAAAATCACCTGGAAGATAAACAATGGACTTGAGCCTCAGTAGCATGTCCACCAACATCTGCTGATCGCAGCCCTGGAATAAACATCATTCGGATTTTAATGTTGGGTCCCACACTGAACCTCTTTATCTTAAATCATTCGTATTTTGCGAGCTGCCTTTTTCCCCCAAAATGTGTCTGAACATTCTGAAATGTGTCGGCCCAGCATGCATCATATCTGCACTCAAACTGGACTTTTCCGCCCACAACTTGGCAGTTCGAATGAATAAAGGCCTGCCATTTTCAAGCGTCCAGAGTCCAGCTGCGGGACTACAGGGAAATACTGAAGCCAAAAGGTAAGCAGAGCTGCAGTGCACAGATTAGTATTAGTCGCTGCGATTTTGTGTTTTTATTCCACTTATTCCCCTACACGTTTCCAACCAAAACAATTTGACACTGAGCAGTCAAAGCCTCTGTCAAGTGAATGTAAAGTCACCTGAAAGAGAGCAATCTTCTGGAAGGTGGCCAGGTTGATGTCCACTGCAATGGCAGTTCTCATCACCAGAGGCAACTTATCCAGCAGTTCAGACTCATCTAAAGGTAATAAACATTCCTGACGCTATCACACTGGGAGACCTCCAATATGTTATATTGGTTATTTTATTAAAACTTTCAGGATATCGTTCTGAAGAGAGCTCACCAAGCATGCCCTGAGCAGCCCAGGTGTAGTTGTACCAGGTCCTTATTCGGTTCTGGACATACTTTGGAATTGTGTAGGTGTTCATGTAAGCTACGCAGCCATCCATTGATGCTCGGAAATAGGTTTGACCTGCTGTTGCTGCTCCAATGACATCTCTCATCTACGATTTAGGAAGATGAAAAATGTTATACACACACACAACAGTAACTGTTGACTCATAATGTTTAAGATGATTCTGACCTGGCCAATCAGGCTGGAGAACACAAAGACACCAATGAAAAAGTTGGTCATCTGAAAGGCTATCTCAAAGATGGTTGTAGGTTCGGGTAGCCCACCGATGTTGATCAGGCTACGCACTGCAAAGTAGTAGCATCGGATGTACCTGTGAAAGACATACGGTCAACAGGAGCAGAGGACAATAGGATGACATTTCCGTTTTATTTAATTTACATACATACATACAAACTTGTAGATGTAAATAATAGAAATAATCCATCCGTCCACCCTATAAGTACATAGAACTTGTCCTTATGTCCTGATCTCAGCTGACTTTGGGCAAGAGGCGGATGCACTGTGGACTGCTTGCCAGCCAATTGCAGAACACAAGTAGACAAACAATCCTTCCCACAAGCGTTCACACCTACAGAGAGTTTTGTGTCTCCCATCTTTAGCGCCACTGACAGAGTTGCTCTACAGGTCAGTTGAGAGCTCCGACATCAGCGCACATCGTTGCCCGTCGTCAATGCAAAATGAAAAGCACATACGCTGTCCCATTTCCATTGTAGACCCACGTGGTGGTGCCAAGGCCCTGGTGTACGGAGGCGACGTAGAATGCACAGGCATTGAGGTGGAGGCTGTAGAGCAGGTAGCCTGTGGTGCGAGCCACTCTTTGTGGAAAAGAGAAAGAACACGAAAAACGCACAGGAGTCAAAGATAAAATAATGATTGTGATTATAACCCATGACTGTTGGCAAAAGCTACAGTCAATACTTGTATGGAAAGCACTTGGGAGTAATCTGACCAGAATGACTGACAATGGAAAAAAAATGGCCGCCGCTCTTACCTCCAGATGTAGGCTTTGGCCATGATGCTCTCAAGTCGATCACTAAATTCAAAGAAAGACTCAATCTGTGACACAAAAGAGACAAACGAGAATGGAGACATGCGCAACAATGGTGAGCAGAAGAAGAAGAATCGGTGGCCTGCATACCTTCATGAAGCGGTTGAGTCTGTAAATAGTTGAGAATTGAAAGTACAGGCAGAGAAGGTCAAAGGGGATGATGCAGATGATGTCAGTCTACGCAGGGCAAAAGAAAAAGCGGGACGAGAATCAGCTGGAAAAGGCAAAGGACAAATGCTTGTGTGATTCAAGTACTTTCTCACAATACCTTAAAACGAGGTGAATCGCGATAATGCTTTTTTGTCATGGCCCTGTCTTTCTGCAAGAGAAAAATACCCTTCTCAAGATGTCGTCTCTTCAGATTGCATCACCATCAGCGTCATCTCCTTTCACTCACAATAACATCGCCCGCTTGGACAAACTGAAGCCGAGGCTGCCAAACCATCATGTCCAAAACATACACCAGGTCACTCAGGATGTCCAAAATGATCCAGTATCGGTTTGCCGTGTCATTGTGGAAGGGGAAGGCCAAGCGGGCGGAGCAGAACCAAATATTGTAGTTGTACACCACCGCCACAATGGTCAACCAAGCGATGTAACGCCGATCTGAGGAGCCAAACGTGTTGTTATGTCGCTATTTGACTGCATTTCTTTGGCGAGCGTGCCATCTGTGGATCTCCTCACCCACCAGTGAAAGGATCGATGGTGCATCCCAGGACATGATCCAGTTTGTCTTCGATAGGTCGGAAGAGCACATCCAAGCAGCTGAAGCCCAGACCTGCGAACCGCTTCTCTTTCTTCTGGGCCTCTTGTGCTATTCTCTCCTCCTCTGCTTTTTTCTCTGCCTCCAGCCTTTTCTCCTCATCTTTCTTTTTCTTCTCTTCCGCCTTCTTGGCCGCCGCCTCTGCCGCCTTCTTTTCCGCTTCCTCTCTCGCTATCCGCTCCTCTTCCTTCAGTCGGTGGTATTCCTCCTTCTTCAGAATGGGCGCTGAGGAGGGAGAAAAGCGCTGAGTTCAATGACGCTGTAGCCAACTGTGTGTACGTGTTGATTGTTTTTGTCCATACTTACTGACGGGCGGGGTGATTTCGGGAGAACTGGCATATGGATCAGCGACTTTCTCTTTCAACGTCGTCGTTCGCTCCCTCAACGTTTTGACCAACCATCTGAGAGTCTCGTCTGTGTCACGGAAGTAGACCACAGGAGGTGCATTCTCTTCACTGAAAATGTGATTGAAAAGTGACAAAGGTTTAATGATACGTGGACAAAAGCAGCCAGTAGCTGATAATCTCTCCTGCAGTTAGACAGTCGCAGACTCACTAAGACACAAATCGCAAAATACTATCCGTCCATCCATTTTCTAATCAGCTTCTCCTCACGCTGTCACTGGAGCACAGGCGTTATTTACAAAGATCGTCTTCTTACCCTTCTGCTCCCTCTGGATTGACAGGCTCAACAGGAGCTACTGGGGCGGGAACTGGAAAAAAAACAAAACATCACCATTCGTCTTTCCCAAGATAAAAATGTCTGCTTTCTCCTTTGTAAATTGTAAAAGTATTCAGTCATGATAGTTTGTTGACATACTACAAACGAACACGATTTATCTTTAAAGTTAATGACATTCAAATGGAATAAAACAAGTTCACGTTGGATTCAGTCTTACTGTACCTGGCTTTGGCTGCTCTTTTATGGCTTCTTCCTCATCTTTTTTCTTCTCTCCTTTTACCGGTTCCTCTTTCCCTTTCTCAGCTTGCTTTGTATCGGCCTTTGGTTGGGCAGTCTCCTCCTTTTCAGGAGGCTAATGACCGAAAAAAAACAAAAATGAAGCAAGCCAATGTAAGCAGAGTCACCGCCATCAATTGGAGTTTAGCATTGCATTTGAAAAAAAGCTGCTCTTTGTCAAGTCTCGCTGAAAATGGTCGCAACCCAGGTGGAAAGGCATGACAACTCTGTTTAAGACCACATTCCAAAATAATTTTCAAAGGCATCCAAGGCTTACCTTCGCCGGTGGAGCAGCTGGAGAAGGTACAGGAGCAGCCTGGGCAGGTGGAGGCTCAGGAGCCCCCACTAAGGCCTTTAATTTGGTGAACATGGCAGAATCGCATACGGGTTGCTGTCAAAAGATATGCTGTTGTTCTCCTCCTCTTTACAGAATCTTTTTTTGTGGGTCGATGAATCCCGGCCGGGAGACTCTGGTTTTGTCTGCCTCTCACATTGACAAACAACGGACTGACGCAATTAATTCCTTTAGCCCGAATAACCCCTGCTGAGTCTGCCCTTCTCTTGGCACAGTCATCACCAGATCAGTCGTCACTAACATCAGTCAGTCCCAGGAAAGCTTAACTGCTTTTGGTTGGGTGAGCACTCGTGTTAACATTTCCTTCAAAAGTCCGAACATAACCAAGAAACTTCATGGACAAGAACATTGTATTAAGTTGTTTTCAACTTTACTTAGTGGAGTCAGAATGGACTCCCTGAATTTATTTTGGTTCGGTATGTCAGAAGAGGTCCCAGTCTGGATAATGAGATTATGGTCAGCACTCTCTCTCTCTCTGTCTCTCTGTCTCTCTCACCAAAACCATGACAGACACACACTCAAATACGAAAAAAAAAAACCCCACAAAAACCCCCCAGACTTTGCAAAGTTGCCGTTAAATATTGGAATCATTTAATGCAGCAGTTGTGACATAGTCTCTGTCAGGATTTTACAACCAGTGAGCACTGACAGAAAACGAATGCAGACAAAGGTAAACAGATGGCTACGGTCAAGTACAATTACTGAAAATGGAGGCTGGGTCACACAGGAAGACTTGGATCTCAGGATATTTTTGTGTAAATGCAATCAATACATTGACAATAAAGTACAAAGTTGATATTGTCTCTCCATATAAATAAAAAATCCACTCCCAAAACGGAGTTTGAATCAACAGAAGTGTCTCTCAAGTGGCAGCGGAAGACTAGAAACAAAAGAACACAAATATTTGGATCAGCAAAGATACAGTGACGATCACAAGATAGAATTTGAACAAAATGTTAAATGACCTTACCTTGAGTTTTTCCATTATTTTCTTGTTAAAGCCTCCACCGATGGCTCGCAGCAATTTGGGTGTTGGCGGCTTGGCTCCAAAAAGTGCCAGACCTTTCTTCTTTTCCTCTTCCGCTTTAGCTGCTGCCGGACCCTTGGCCTTCATGAGTTTCCTATACACGCATTTTTACATTTCATGTCAAGAAATATTCGAACATCTGATTGATGTGTGGTTCACGGGAAAGTATGATCACCAAAGTCACAACAACATTGAGGATGTAAGCATTTGTCTCACCTTCCCTTTCGGGCCAGCACTTTCTGAGACTCTGGGTAGTGGACGAGAATATCAAACAAATCTTTCTTCTCAAGGACAAAAAGATTAGCAAAACCGTAGGCTTTGACATTTGCTGTCCGCCTGTTTCCTCCATCTTTGGATGACTGCAGCAGACTGGCAAAATAAATAAATGAAGGATTCTTATACAATTATTATGAAACATTACTTTTTTTGTTATTTATTTGCATGCTTTATTTCATCAGAAATGTATCTTTGTTTGTCCCTCCATGCAAGTGCACTAACCTGATCTCTCCAAACACACAGCCGGCCTTCAGCGTGACAAAGACAATACTGTTGTCAGGTCCTCCCACCACTTGCACTGCTCCGCTCTTGATGATGTACATCTCTTTACCGATGTCACCCTGCGGAAAAAGTGGCGAGGAACATATGGATGGTGAAAATGATGTATGGAGTAAAAGACTGGTCATCCATAAAAACACCCCAAACATACTTTCTTGACAACAAAATCCCCCGGCAAATAGATGATGGACTTGAGTCTCAGTAACATATCCACCAACATCTGCTGGTCACAGCCCTGCGGGGAAATATGCACCATTAGTCTCAGGAGTCAGAAATATCCCGGTAAATGATCGTGTGCTTTACAAATACTTCGACACGCATCCACCTTGAAGAGATCAATCTTTTGAAAAGTGGTCAAGTTGATGTCCACGGCGATGGCGGTTCTCATCACCAACGGCATCTTATCCAGCAGCTCAGACTCATCTAGAGACACCAGGAGGGACGTTGCAGGTCATCTCTGCTCTTTTTTTGCAACGATTCCTTCATACAAATGAAATGGCACCTACCCAGCATGCCCTGAGCATCCCAGGTGTACGTATACCAGGTGCGGACTCTGTTCTGAACTAAGGAGGGAATGCGGTTGGTGACCATGTAGGCCACGGTGCTGTCCATGGACGAGCGGAAGTATGTTTGTCCTGCTGTGGCTGCACCAATGACATCTCTCATCTGAAACGAGCAGAATAATTAGTGAGAAAAAACAAAATATCAGTTTTCTCGTCGCGAACATTTAGCTTTTTGAAACGGTCTTTGGCAGTAAAGATGCTGTAGGGAAACCGCTAACTGATGGATAAATAACAGGGTAGTAATGGGCCTAGCCAAATGTCACTCCTAAATGGGTTGGTTTGTCTTGTCTACCACTACTTGAATGAGGTGAAATTTGTCCACACTACAGGGAAAATGCGTTTCTATTTTACCTGGCCGATCAAACTGGAGAATACAAAGACGCCCGTGAAAAAGTTTGTCATCTGAAACGTTATCTCAAAGACGGTGTGGGGTTCATTAAGACCCCCGATGTTGATCAGACTGCGGACGGCGTGGTAGTAACAACGCAGGTACCTGTAGAGAGGGTGAGGGGGTTAAAGGGCCCGCCCGTGGACCGTACCGGGCGGTTCTTTGAATGAATGCATACGCCAATCGTCCATTGTGACTTCCTTAATAATATGCAACAACCTCCTGGAGTAATTTCAAATGATCGGAAGTGAAACCTGTTTGACACTGATATTAGCGATCCAAACAGACCGAACAAAACAAACCTGCATTTTGGCCCTAACCCTATTTGATCAAGTTGCTTTATGGGAACGACCAGAAAACACAAAAACACAAGGCGTGTCAGAGAAGTTCCGCAGCTGGTGTCACAAAAAACAGATTTCAATCCCAAGATAAAGACTCCAACTTTGTGGCTTCTTCACTCAGTCAATGTGCCTGTTTGCCAATGTGACAATTCCGAGCAGAAAAGACCAGTGCCATCCTTGAGCGACTTCCAAACACACCGATCTTGTTCCAATTAATTCTCAAGCTCAAGTGGGTCGTCAAGGGCATCCATTTTGAATACAGCAAGATAGTCATGACAACGATGCTGTGGAGGAACCTGGAATGATCCCTCGGGGTGCGAATGAAAGCAAGTTCGAGAAAGCAGGGAAACCGTGTTACAGTCATTTTTTTGTGACGCCGGTCCTGGAACCGTTCTGACAGGCCTTGTAGTATAAAGAAAGAAAGTTCAAAAGTTTTCAATAAATAATCTACCTGGCCAAGAATGATGGACATAAACAAAGCCCCGAAAAGGTAATTTGTCATCTGAAACATCATTCCAAACATGGTGTCAGGAAAAGGCAACTCAGCGATCATCAGCAAGGATTTCTCCGCATAGAAGAAGCAGGCGAGGTAACTGCAGCCACGGCAGCAAACATAGAACATACAGCACGTTTTCAATTGAGAGATTTTCTTCGATAGACTTTGTGCAGATTTTCTGAGAGCAGGTTATTTCATTATTATTTTCGACCACAGCTTTAAATTACCTTCTTTCGGCCCACCGAATTGTTTCTGTAGACTGACAGACACTCAAGACAATATAAACCCAAAAGAAAGCGGGCGCTGGTGCAGGTTGAAATGCAGAAATACTCACGCACTTCCCAGTCCGGAGTAGACCCACTTGGTTTGACCAATGCCCTGGTAGTCTGAAGCGACGTAGTACAAGCAGGCATTGATGTGGAGCATGAAGAGGAGATAGCCGATGGTGCGAATGACCCTGACGGAACAGGAAAGGAGGGAGTTGCTTGACATCCAGCCATCCGTTCATCCATCCATCAATGGTTGACTTACAACTTACCTCCAGATGTAGGCCTTTGCCATGATACTTTCCAGGCGGTCGCTGAACTCGAAAAACGTATCTACCTTGGAATTGTTTGCGAAATGTTAACGGCAGCAGCAATTGAGCAACTAAAAAAAACTGTAAAAAACGTTCATAGTCACCTTCAGCAAGCGGTTGGCTCTGAAAATGGATTTGAAACCAAACTGGAAGTAGAGTAAGTCCAAGGGTAGGACTGACACGATGTCGGCCTATTGAGATCAATGAGACGACAGCTCGGTTGAGCGTTCGACAGTCATTAGGAAGATAACATTTCCTTCCATCAATACCATCCCTACCATAAATCTCTCTGTTTCTCTGTAATTCATCTTGGCCATCTTTCTGTCTTTCTGGGAAAACAAAGTTGCATTTTCAGTTGCGCAAGAACGCAGCGTCTTCCCTTGGGTGGGACATTTCCAACTTACTATGATGTCTCCCGCTTTGACAAACTGCTTGCGCGACTGGAAGATGATGCTGTCTGTGAGGTAGATGAAGTCAGCCAGCAGGTCCATGGCGAACCAGTAAGGGATGGCCCAGTCGGAGTGGTAGGGGAAACAGAGACGGGCGGTAGCGAACCACGTGTTGTAGTTGAAGGCGAGAGTCACCACACTCAGCCAGGCAATGTAGCGACGATCTGAAAGCAATCGAGCCGAATGCTAACAAAGAGTCTTTGAGCTCTTGCTTAACGCAAGCCGTGTTCACCTGTAAAAGGATCAATGGTGTTTCCGAGCACAGAATCCATGCTGTCCTCCAAGGGCTTCAGAAAGACATCCACGGACGTCCACATTTTCTCCTTCAACACAACCTTGAAGTCTCGAGTCTTCGCTTTCTCCTCTTTTGCCTCCAGTTTCTTTTTCTCCTCCTCTTCCTTCTTCTTTTGCTCATTCTCTTTCTTTTTCTTCTCCTGCTCTTCCTTCTTCTTCTTCTCGGCCTCCTCTTTTTTTATCCGCTCCTCCTCCGCTTGCCTTTTCCTCTCCTCCACCACCTCAGCGTAGCGGACTTTGTGCAGCAGCGGTGCTGAGAGGGCAAAAGGTTAAACCAACAATGTGCAACTTTGTATCCGAGGGGCATGCAACACCAGAATGACTTGATGCTTTTGAGACATAAAGCTGATCACCGTTGAATATGTGGGCTTGGTACTCACTGACAGGGGGTGTGATCTCTGGCGATGAAGCATATTGATCGGTCACTTTCTCCTTGTAGATACTAAGTCTCTCTCTCATACGTTTCACTATGGAGCGAAGCTGCTCATCTGAATACGGGTTGATGACGACTGGCGGAGGTGGGGCTTCCTTTTTTCTGAATAAATAAAACACGATCTCCCTTTCACACATTACATGCACGATGCACGAAAACAACAACAGCAGGGTGTGAAATTTTCAACCCTAAAGGAACTTCACTAAGCTGAGCGTACCAAGTGGAATGGAATGGGACTGTGGTGGAAGTCACCCATTTGTGTTTCTAAATTCAATGAATGAATAAAATAAAGAGCTGTAGAAAATAACAGACCGGTATGTATTTAGTTCAAATAACTCATTTCATTATTGTCTGTTTGAGACTATACTGGTCCCATATCGGATATTTGAACATCTGCGCTTGGTCCCGGTAGCAGCATCTTAAAGGGGAAGTCAACCCCCAAATTTTCTTGACAATATGTTCACCAATCACGGTCTGAGCCCTGAGCAACTATGATGTCATTTTCAGTCGACAGCAAGTGGCAAAATGGCTAACACGTGGATTTTTGTGCTTAAAATAGAGCGACAAAAATAGAGCCTTAAGTACTTTGTTTCCATGAATTTTTTTAAAAAATTGACTCCTTTGAAAACAAATACTGTATTTAAAGATTAAATGTGATCACAATTTCACCTGTTACGCCAAAGCTGGCAACAACATATAGGTCAACCTATCCATGTCATCTAATTCAAATTGAACAACAGGTCCACTCCTGTCAAGAAGTGTTTAAAAGTGCAAGGATCAGCTTTATCTGTCTTTACCTGTCACCCAATGATTTATATTGCAGGGCCCGAAGAGGCCATGGTGAGCTCCTTAAATCACAAAAGCCGAAAAGCTTTTAATCTACTTTGGGTTCATCCTCTCGTTAATATGCATTCTGTTCCAGGGCATCAAGATCGCACATGCTGTGTTTTTCTCTGAGGGCTTTCTCCATCTACCCTGTCATCTTGCCCGGGAATCTGATTAATTAACTACACTCTGAGTGATTAATTTGATACTGTTTTGTTTTTTTTCTTCATCGAAACAGCAGGCAAGTGTTTTGGTAGACTCTCTGCAACTGGTGAGAGGATAATTCAAAATATACAACAAATGTGTCCCTGTCAATGCTTATTTTATACTGCATGATATTCTAATGTTGAAATTAAATATCGGAGGGAAAAAAAACAATCCCTGCTTAAATCAGATCATGTCTTGAGCTTCAAAGCTGAAGACTGTATTTGTATTTCTTACCCCTCTGGTCCAATTTGATC
The DNA here is from genome assembly GCF_001891065.2 of Hippocampus comes. NCBI lineage: Eukaryota > Metazoa > Chordata > Actinopteri > Syngnathiformes > Syngnathidae > Hippocampus > Hippocampus comes. The sequence goes on from NW_017805137.1 coordinate 796,082, forward strand.
AGGGTTTACGATAACCGCTGATGTTGGAGCTGGAGCGGGAGCTGGAGCGGGTGCGGGTGCTGGTGCAGGTGCTGGAGCTGGGATTGATTTATTTGATTGATTAATTTACAGTATATTCTAACCAGTGGGCTAGGGCAGTAATATTTACAGTACATAAATGACTAATCACTGATGACTATGCATGACCCTATCCTCTAAGTCAGGGGTGCCCAACCTTTTTTGACCCAAGAACTACTTCTCGATCAACCAACCTCCCACGATGGACCCGTGACTGAACACACTCGCATATGCACACACTTACACACGCATGCCATAATGAGCAACAGCCACAACGGCCCCTAAGGTGAACGAAAGAGACAAATAAAGTAGACACGAGAGTTGGTGAGTTTGAGAAAAGGAAAAAAACTAACTTCGGTGAGAATTTCTTTTTTAAATACTTTTTTGTGAAAATTAGACTGATAGGATGCTAAGGGTGCAGCGTGCACGGACACAAAAATATGTCATTAATAACACACACACAGACACAACTGTTTTGGGTTGGGTCTTTTTTTTTTTCCGAGACCCCCACACCTTCTCTAAGTACTCGTGTCATAGAAATCTGTTTGAAAATGTAGGTTGAATTTTGCTCAAAGAAGTAAAATTTTGTAGACACAGTCTTTTTGACGCAATGCAAATCACACAGCAGCTTTCCTTTTGTGAATGCATGACTTCATATCAAATAACAAGACTTACCCTGAGGTTTGTTCATATTTTCCTTTTCCTTTTCAGGAGATTTATCATCCTACAAAACAAAGTCAGATGGCAAATTAGATGAGAAATGTATTTTTTTTGTGTGAGTGGGTGTGGATCCAGTTATTGTGTTGGATTATTGTATGAGGTCTGCAATTCTTTGCCAATTCTTTTTAAATGTCTTTTTTACCTTTTTTTCCGCTGCAGCTGGAGGAGCAGGAGCCGGTGCTGGTGGGTCGGAAGCACCGCTGGTGACCGGTGGCTGCGGGCCACCCAGAATGCCTTTAAATTTGCCAAACATATCCAGGCGCCTAAAGGTCCATCTGCCTTTCTGTCTATAAGTGGCCCTGAGAGAAACGTGTTGATTTCCAAAAATACGCTGCCTGAATGAGTCGGTTGCAGCGCTGTTGCTGCTTTTAGCATCACTAATACTCTTGTGGAGAGACAAGCCCCCGTCACTACCACAAGTGACATCTAAGCCCATCACCATCTCATACAAGAGCCCAAGAGGATTATAGCTGACCACTAAAGCTCACACGGGCCACTCACAAAGAACCTGAGGGAGTTACTGCAGATACTTTGACAATATTTTTGCCATGTACATAAAAAAATGCATTTGTACACAATTAAAATGTGGGTGTCTTCCTTTAAATTGCAGCATATTGTGGCTTATCTTGAATAAGTGTTGTGAACATGTTTGGATTACCGATTACAAGTAAATGAGTACAAAACAAAGTAGGAATTCCTTATCCTGGTTCTTACACTCCGTTGTGCAGATTTAATGCAGCCCAATTATCTGTTCATCATAAGCCACCGACGCAAATGAATTATTAATTCGATAAATGAATGTGATCATACAAACAATGTGGGAGCTGCTCTGTAATTACAAAAGGCAGAGAACAAGTTGATGCATTTTCTCTGCGACCACATGGGGGCAGAAAATGCCTTCAGAACTCCTCTCCACTCTTTTCCTGCGCCTTCTGGAAAACAGGTCCTTTAAACCCACAATTAGGCAGATGTTGAGATGTATTCTATTATATATATATATAGTTTTCTTTTCTCTTCTTTCTCCCCACAATCTTGCTGCTGAAGGCTGTAAATTTCCCCAGTGTGGGACAAATAAAGGATATCTTATCTTATCTTATCTTATCTTATTCTCTGCTGTGGGCAAGCGAAAATAGAAAACATGTTCGTTTGATTTATAAACAAAAGATATCGAGATCTGGTGCCATGATTATCACACCCCTCAGTCCTAAATAGTATTTGTACAGCTTGCAGGTTCAAAACATATTAGAATTTTTGACAGCTTTGACTGTAAATGCTGGGCAGTAAATACAAAGGAGCATCTCCAAAGTCTAAACTGCGCGGAACCCACTCAAAAATTGTCAGGAGGCACACAATATTTTGTATGCCCCAGCCACTTTCTGATGAGTGATGGCGAATTGAAGCCACAAGCGAGGTCAGCGTGTTTTGGGGGCGAGGAAAAATGTCATGATGTCATTTCAGTTGCTCCGTCCATGCCACTGTTTGTATTGCCTGTTGCTGTTGGTGTGTGCGTGTCTTTTATGTGCCTCATGCTGTCTATTTCTGTGAGCCACGCGGCGCTGAGGTGTATCATGTGGATTCGTGCCAGGCCGGCTGGTGTGTGAACATTAGGGTAATCTGAAGGAGTCCTGCCTATTAAAGCTGACAGTCGCATGCTTGATACTGTCACAACACTTGCTGCGGGAGCACACTCGGTGAGCTCAGATCAGGTTGCCGGTCGCGAACAGCACTTTACTCCTCTTACACTTAGCATATTCACGATAGCAAACGCGTTCACCGTCTTGAGGCATCAGTGAGTCGCATGAAATATTGCGTTGCCTTCCAGTTTGGACGCTGTTCATTTATATTAAGTTGGCATCGTGAATGATACTTGAATAAATGTCAAGGTAGTGCGAAAGAGTGGAACAAATATGGGAGCATGCATCGGAGGACAATGTAGGAAAGGAAAGACAGATTAGATTGACAGGCAGATAACAAGCAATGGAGAAAAAAATAGAGGCAAATTGTAAAGGAACGAATGCATCAAGGGCAAAATACTCGATCGGTGAATTGGGAACCAGACAAGCAGCGGAAGACCGAAGACAAGGCAAAAGAGGAAAGTGAAAAGAAAGGGGGGAGGGCACAAAATGAAAGCTAACTGTCCAGAAAACAAAAAAAGCAAATGGGGGGAAAAAAAAGGAAAAAGAAATAAGAACATGAATATTCAAGGCGGCAGTATGCAGAGGAAGACAACAAACAGATTAGAGAATCAAAAGAATCAAAGAAAAAGGGTGGACAGAAAAGAAAATCAAGCATGGCAACACAAAGGGGAAAGGGGAAAAGGAGGAATATGCCATCCATCTTCCGTTCACTTCACCAGGTAGGAGAACAAAAGAGACGAAAGGAAGGAATGGAATCATGAAAGAATTAATGAGTCAAGCCAAGAATAGAAAGATGAAATGAAGAAGGCAATGATGACACATTGATGTGTGACGTCGGACTCCGTTATCATTTCTCACTAATGCTAATGGCACATTTTTTACTTGGCCTTTTTAATGCCGCTGTATGAGCTACGCCTCATGGCACCAATCAGACGTCACACGTACGTTCAAGCCTGCCAGCCAGCATTAAGCTGCAGGTCACCTCATTACGACACTTTCCGTTTGCCGAAAGGTCAAATTGTGGCTGAAAAAAAATTTACAGGCTGGCTCAATATAGTTCCAGAATTAGCTGCACTGGCACAGGCTGATGTGATGAGATGGAACTTGAATGATCTTGGCGATCAAGTGGCCATTACAGCTGGATATTACAATACAGATGAGACTGTCAATATTAGAACAAAACAATGTACAATAAATAACACCGGTTTCACTTTAGTACTTATTTTGATCCAGGAACCATGAAACACTAGAAAACAAGTTAAAAAAAAAAAGGAGCCCCAAAAAATGTACAGCCAGTCACTGAAGTCTGAGAATAAACTTCAAACTCAAATGTATTCTTTTCCAACCGTGCATACTACCTCACGGCGTATGTGAATAAGAGTAAGGGTCAGAGTAAGTAAGAGTAACATTTATTTTTGTTGAAAATATTCACAAGACTCCCCGAACGAATTTGTTTTCTTTACGCACACATGTTTTACAAGTTCCTTAACTGTGGTTAATGCACAATGTCAAATAAAAATACACCACTTGAAGTTTTTGAAACCTGACCTCAAAATGTCCCAGGTAAGCAAAATATTTTTGGTCACGTGAGCAAACAAAAAGAACATTCTCTACACACACACACACACTAGGCTCTCTGCTATTAAAATGCCAAGAGCCACACGGAGCTGTCAAAGTTTGAAGCTGCCTCGTGGTGAATCGTTAATAGTATTGAACGTGTAATCGGTGTTGCAACGGCTGCTGACCTTATTTAACATCCAAGTACAATGGAGTCTTTTCCACTTGCATCGACTGCCGCACCAGGTTTTCACTTGCAGAGCGACAGGGAGCAATTCACGTGGCACACGCACACGCACTTCCTGAGCCTTCTTTCCGTGGCAGCACTGACGACATGCCAAACAGGAATTGCATACTTTGTCTCCCCCTCCGCTTCATCCTGAGGGGATGCGACACCTGCCCTCCAACTTCAAGCATGTTGGATGTTGCTTATTTCCGAGGCATGGGGGATGGGTGCGATACATGACAGCACCACGGTAACCGAATCAAAAATGCCATATCAAGCGGGATGGACAAATGCTGAAAAACCCACCATGAAAGCCAAATGTCTTAAAAGAGAAATAAATACATTCTCTGATGTGACCTGATTGGATTTTGACCCTAAAGCTACCAAACTAACTAAGCAATGGCGTATAGAGAAGCAAAAATCACACAAGTCAACTTTTCTGTAGACTGGACCACTCCTGTTAGCTGTCACTGACCTACAATTTGAAAATGACTTGCTGTTTGCTGAAGAAGAGACTCTAAGAGATAATTCCAACAACAACATACGTTAATTGGCTTGACAATGAAGCCCTTGAAAATGGGATTTGGGACTGCCTCCTGGATAGAGAATGGGGAATGATTTGCTATGTATCTGGGCCAATTGCGAAGGGATTGATTTGGGATGGGGGTAAGGGGGTGGCTTGAAAGCTGGGAATTATATATTCACAAAGTCGTCTGCAAGATTGTCCTGGACCTGGCCAGACGTTCACGTTATTTCCAGGAATTGTTGTATCCGGCATGAGGGAAGCAAACATTCCCAGGAGAAAAAAAAAATCGAGCTACTCGGAAGGAATCATCATTCTAAGTGTCACAGTGAACACAAATGGGAGTAACTTTGTCCCCTCTGGTACAATTTAGATCAAATCCTTTCCAGCCAAAACGATGAGAAGCTGTCTGGGAGTTACGCTTTCATTCCCCACCGTTGGTGAGCTCTGATGAAATCACCGTCAAAGAGCAGGCTTGCGAGCTAGTCATAGAAGAAGAAGAACGGCACTAATGTGAACGCGTGCGCTCTCCTACTCCCACTTCAGTGTGGCTGAGGGCCAGCCAGCGGAGGCTGCACAGTGAGGAGGCAGAGTCCTGTCTGCCTCACCTCACGCTTTATCTGTGGTTTTATGCAATCAGCAGAGCTAAATATCTAACCAACCTAAATGACATCAGCTTGACTATGGAACATCAGAACGTACATAGCAAGTGTCTTTCAGGAAACACCCCACCCCCAACACCAACATGTGTATCAACAAGGATTAAAAAAAAATCGGACATGAGGTTGGTGCATGGAATCTTTTCTCATTGTCAGATTTTGGTAGTGTCATGAATTGAGCCATGGATCAAAAGTTCATTTTATGTACTGGCAAAAAGAGGGAGAGTTTTTGCAGCCGCGATTCATGTTCTCTGACTTGCATCACAACCAGGAGCTGAAGCATCAATGTCTTTATTAGCAGCTCTGACTGGAATGAGCGCAGTCGATAGGCACCATCGTGTTAGAGTGGATTTGAAAACGTGATACCCCGGCTGCTCTGGCTTCTTGCCTGCGCTTGTCTATTGAACCAGAAGCTGTGATCGATATGCTGTGAGTTTCAAAGTATCGAAGATTGTGACTTGGATGTAAGGCCAAACAGATGAACAAGTCTGAGTAAACTGGAGCAGCCACTAAATCACAGTATCAGGTTCATTAGTGGGAGGATGCTCCGGTGAAATAATTCAACTTTCTGCGACTTTGCGTTTGGATCAATTAATGTAGACGATTGCAAACATTTCAATGCGTTTTACACCGGGTGAGAGCCTTGCATCTTGCATGTGATTCTGCACAGTGTCCTCACTGAACTGAATGGCTCTAAATTGAAGTCCCTCCAGAGTTTCAGTTTTCTCAATAAACTTTCCTGGGTTTTTCCAGAAACCAGAGCCCCACTTGGCTGAAGCAGATTGAAGTATTTCATAAATATACAAAGAAGAGTTGCCAGAACTCCGGGTGGGACTGACACCTTGTGTCGTGTGAAAATGATTCGATCATCTGTCTCCCTGATTGATGCAACCAACTCAAGAGCCACATATTTACGTGGCCTGAATTCCAGATAGCGAGGAAAGTGATGAGAATGAAACACAGATCAAAGTTGTTGTTTGCAAAGGAATGAGTAGCGCACCTTCTCTTCCCCTCCTCAGAAAGGACAAATGGAAATCCTTCACAACTTACTGTCACGCTAGACATCCTGTGTACAATGTATTATTTACTGTAAAAACTATTTTGGCTTTCTGGGTTAGAGAGTCATTTGAGGACTCTGCAGAAGGCCAAAGGAGTTTGGAGCTCATTCATTACAAATGCATTAACTCCTCACTCCACAACTGCCGACGGAGTGTTTCCAGTCCAAATGAAACACGGATGAGACTGAAAGCTCCCTGGGGCATCAAAAATTACACGGCACATCTTAGTTCAGTTTTTTTGAAACCAAGATTAAAACAAAAATAGTGAGAGGAGGAGGAAGTATAAAACGGTGGGTTGGGCAATCTGTTGTTCATTTTTAAACATCATTCCGTACATGTTAATAAATTTCGCCCAAACTCTTCTCCTGGTCGTTTTTATTGCAGTTGAATTCAGGTCTATTGTATTTGGAGACATAACTACATTATGCTCACATCTACCTTATTAAGAAACTAATGGTGAACATGATAGCTGCATGAAGAACATTATCATTATTTTTCAAAACTTCTTATTAACAAAACAACGGAAGCAGCACGGCTCGTATCTCTGTATGCCAAGGTGCTCTTGAACGAGTTAAATATTCATCAGCAAAGTGGTCGGAAAGAATTGTAGGTGCAGGCACTCAGGTGGTTACTATGAATGTGAAAAAGCTTTTATTTATAGGGATTAAAACGAGAAAAAAAAACCCTCCAACGCTCATCTGTCTACAGGAACTTCATCGGGGTGTTGGTAAAACGGAATCACATCACCAACATAATTGTGTTGCTTTCTTTGACTCTGGTGTCAACAGCCATATCGCCAACATCATTGTCATACCATTCTATGCATGTATTTGTGTTGCTTTCTTTGACTCTGGTGTCAACAGCCAGGGCGACCTGTGTAAGAGCAGACACGCAGGAGCAACAAACAGGACGCCGATGCAGGATGAACACGTGTTGGGATTCCAACTCGGACAAAAGAAGAAAAGCAATGCACACGCACCAGGCTTGCTCAAGGGAAAATGAGAATCCGAAAGCATGACAGAACATAATCCCGCTCTACAACATTTGGAACATATGCAGCAAGTCAACGGCCGCAGAGTCGCTCGTCAGAGCCTTTCATGTGAGCATGCTTGAGGAGCAGGATGTGTGGAGGTGGAACCAGTAGCGCCGCGATGATTAAAGATGACAGATGGATCATGACTTGGCAACAGATTAGCCACACCTACACAGCCATTGAGGAGATCAAAATATTTTCTGACAACCGCGTTACCTGCATGATTTTCCTTTGAAGATGATGGATCTTGAGTGTACTGTAGGTTTTGCACGTGTGTGTGTGTGTGTGTGTGTGTGTGTGTGTGTGTGTGTGTGTGTGTGTGTGTGTGTGTGTGTGTGAGGTACATCATCTAAAGACACTAGGCAGTTCTCTACTGAGCTAAAATCGACCCCGTCAGGCAAAATGTACTCTCTCCCTGTCCTTCGATGATGCTCGCACCCCCACTTTTTCTCTTCCACTCGCACATGAACACACACGCACACCATACAGTACATGCACTCGCTGCACCCAACAAATTAATCTGCCCCACTGCTTACACGATTCTCTTTTCTGTTTGCTCAGCTCCTTAGTGTTTGTGTGTTTGTGTGTGTGTGTGTGTGTGTGTGTGTGTGGGGGGGGGGGGTAGGTGAGACCATGCGTCCGCCAACTCAAAAAAATCCTGAACACTGCAGAATAATTTGAGTCTTTTCACAAAGAGAGCTTTTCCACCCGATAATTACAAATCTCTGCCCGAATGAGTAGAATTTACCATTAGTATAAATGCGGGAAAAGCAAATGACAAATATTGTATGCTTTCCAAGTGTTGTATGAAAATTACTTAGAACCTGATTTTATTTGTGAATATATGATGAAGACTCTGCTGGTGCTTTACAAGGTTAAAAGAGGACTGCACACACACTGAGGTACATGCCAGTCAAAAAAAAAAAAAGGTGAACAGTCTGTCAACTAAGAGCAGCCAAGTCTGCAACAAGTCGCAACAAGTCGACAATAACATCATTCTCTCGCTTTGACCTCGATACAAAGAAATGAATGGCTAACAGTCTCCAGGAAAGGTTTCATTGAGGATCTTTTCCCAAAAAATATGCCTGTATTTTACAATTGGATCATATTTTCGATACAAAGAAATGAATGGCTAACCGTCTCCAGGAAAGGTTTCACTGAGGATCTTTTCCCAAAAAAATATGCCTGTATTTTACAATTGGATCATATTAACAAATAGATTCCTGAATACACAGACTCTGTAAACTGCCCTTTTTTTTTCAGATTTCAACTCAAGCGCAGCAGCCATGTTGCAGCTTTGGTATTCATTGGATAGCTTGTATTTATTATGAGGTTAACAGAGGAGGCAAGTTCAAGTCCGGCCCTGTCAACAGACACGCTGACGTCTTTTGACATTTCCGATTTTACTGCAACAGAAAGCTTGGATTCTAGTGCCACAGACAGCCTCGTTTCTAGTTTACGCTTGCTGTCATTCAAACACGCCAAAAACAAACACGTACACTCGCCATGTATTATTCATTCGATTTACCGAAGCCATTTGAATGCATCAAGCAAGTAGGCGGTTGTTTCTCTCTGTCCAGTAAGCAGTTTTAGCGACGGGGATGCGAAGCAAACAGAAAGCAAAATGCACACAGCATGGTGCAGAATGTACACAATCGAACCTGATTATGATTTTCAGAATGTACGGTAGGACTACATTGCTGAATGCATATGTCATCGGGCCACAACTGAAGGAAATAATGATGACCATTTGGATATGATCCCAAACAGGACAATTAAAATGATCATGAAAGGATGGGAAACACCTAATTGCCAAAAAGCAGGTGTAAATAGTGTGTGAGGTCACGCTACACTTGGGAGATGTCATCGTAATTAACTAGATGACTCGTGTCGCCCCCATGGAAAGATCACCGATTACCGGTGAGCAAAAAACAGAAAACTTGGTCTCGTATTTACAGAAAAAGACATACAGGAGCAAAATGACCTTTTGATTCATATTTACAGAGGTGGGCACTTGACCCTATTTTGCCGTCCTCCGTCCGTGACCTGGATAACCTTACGGCTTGTGGGGCCCACATGGCAATGGGTGTGGGTGGTTTCCTAAGTGGCTAATACAGAAGAAGTACATGGTTGTCTTTGATGCACGAGCCACCCAATGTGGGACTAATCAACGGCTTATTCTTTTCTCTTCCCACTAATATTACACTCATCCCTACCTTCATGCCACGTACTTTGGATCAGCTCACAACTGAAAAGGTTTCGTAACAGCTTGTCTAATGTTCATTTCATTCTAATGAACCCCATCAAAACAGTCCGCTTCTCTTCCTGTTGAAGTGTATCTTGAAGGGTCCCCTGTCACTCATTACAATGATTTGTGTGCACGAGCAATGCCGCCTAATTATTTGCGCTGGGCATGTCATGGGGGCACGGCATGCATGCTAAGATTCCAATCTGAAGCCGCTGCGACGAGGCCGCTTGCATTCATAAACATGTAATACGCATTGATCCCTTTGTTTATTCCCCCAATCATTGCGGCTCCGTGGCCTGCCTTCAAATCGCTCTATGATTGCTTATTTGTTTCCTATTGTTTTAATCCAAACGACGTACCCAACAGATGGCTAAGGTAACATCGCCTCACCGCTTTCTCTCGCATTCTCTCGATGCATTTTTTGTTTATTCTTCATGTTCTACATAGAGATGGCAAGGCTATAACACTCATGGGTTAAAAGGCCTTGTTTTTTTACATATAAAATGAGGTGTTTAGACTAACATTTAAGTCTAAAAATATTCTAAAATGAAAAGGGGATGAAGTGTGAGATATAATGCGTACCTGAGTACATGTAATGAAAAAAAATCAGCTGCAATGTAAACATCACGAGGCTTGCAGATGTTACACTCTCGATATGAACAAAACAATAACTCAGTGCATGCGGCAAAACCAATGTTGAAAATGAGAAGTGGGCATTTTCTTCCGTGTGGTATAATTTTCAGCTCAGCTCTCGTCACGGACCGAAAGTTGTGACGATAGCTCGCTAAATAGTCTCACAGATGCTGCCTTCAGTAATGAAGGAAGCCAGATGTATTGGAAGGTTCCCTGCCAAACCCTAATTTGCTGTCTAGTGGCGCAAATCCCACTCCTGACAACAACTGAGCCCTTCCTCAAAATGGAGTCAACATGCTTAGATGACACAAAATCCAGTCAAGTGAAATGTGCCTCATTGAGTACTTTGACCCTAAAGAACAAAATCAGTTGTTCATGTTATAGCAGTTAACCCACTGACCCATGCCATGACTTGATATTTTTCCGACAATGCTCAGAAAGGGTTAAAAAAAAAAAATCCACCTTCATCACCATCACTGAAAACAAAGCCAGTGACTCTTCCATCAGGTTGATTGACCTGCTTGCTTTTTCCTCTATTTGATCAAGTCTCATCTTTCACTTTGTTCAACACCGTTGGTGACTACAAGATGAACCTTATCCATAATAGTTAATATATCTGCAGTTTTTTTCACGACTCAAAATAGAATTTTTTAAAGCAACACACGGACTTGGTTTGATGATGCATAAATACATTTCAAAGCAATGACATTTTAACCGCCCAATACACTGCAAATGTAACCAAGTGTGCCTCCCTTATCTTCCTATGTCCAGCGCGAGTGAACACCGTTTCGTTTTAGCAGCGCTTTGCCTCCCGATAAGATCGAGTAATTATGGCTCTCGTCATGGCTTTGATGCAGAGGTGGGAAATGGTCCAATCAGCAGAGATGGTAGATGAAAGGCAGATATTAGTCAAAGGCAAACGTAAGGCAGTTTGCATCTTACCGCAGCCCCCCCGTTTCTGTGACCCGTCACACAAAAGCCATTAATCTCAATGAAAATGTTTGCAGTCACGTGAGGGGAATGTGTTCTTTCGACTTTGGCCAGTAAAACAAAAACGACAAGTAAGGAGCAACTAGGGCGGGATGTTATCCGAATCTTCGACTCCCTATAAATAGTCAAATTGCGACTATCCAGAATGCCGACAGAGAGTGATGGAAATAGAAATATTCGACTACAATCTTACAGTGTCACCATTGTAACACTGCCTTTAAAAGGACATTTTTTTCACGTTTAGCTTGAATGTAAGTAAGGTGGGCGGTACGGCGGTCGACTGGTCAGCACGTCCACTTGACAGTGCAAAGTTGCAGGGTTCGATTCTGGCTTCGGCCTTCCTGTGTGGAATTTGCATGTTGTCCCCGTGCCTGCGTGGGGTTTCTCCTGCGACTCCGATTTACTCCCACTTTCCCAAAACATGTATGGCCGGTTTACCATCCAAATGATCTTGTTGTTATTTCAAGGTCAAATAACATCATATCGTTACAAGGCAGATTAGCAGGACCTTGCCAGTGTGGACATATTGTATCTGTAACCCAGCCTGAGGCCCGCGTGCTGACAGACGAGTGCACACAGGGTGCAATAATAAACATAGCGTATGGAAGGAAACACAAGAGCGTATCAATTTCCCGGCTTTTCAGGTAATCCATCATCTGGATGCTGACCGGCTAACTTTCAGGGGCCTGACGAGTCACCACAGAATGTAGTCGTGATTGTCTGGCTGGAGAAAGGATGTTTCATGGCACCCCCCACGACAGACATTGTTTCCCGCACCGTTTGAGACTTGAAAGGACAAACAGAACAAAGCCGCCGGGCACATGTTTGTCATCCACCGAAATGAAGCGCAACCGCTTGACCGCTGATTAAATGAGTACAGTCCTGTCATCTTCAACACAAATACTCTCCTGTTCTCAAGTCAACCTTCCTTGCGACGGGCTGTCTCAAAGTCAACTCGAATTGGCTCACGCTTACCCGGGACCCAAATGAGGAGAAGCGCTACGGAATACGGGAAGATAGATAAGAGTTCAACCTGGATGAAGTTGTCAAGTATTTTCATGTTCTTTTATTCGGGCGGCATATACGTCATTTCCTGTTTTCGTAAATGGGTCTAAATGTCATCGTTATATCTGATGGTACATTCAACAAACAATACGTGTGAGTTTCCTTTGTTCATTTCGCACGCATTGTTAAAAGAGCCGCTCCAGCTGTACCATCAAATCATTTTGTTGAAGTCTCTCTCACGCACACCCACGTACGCACCCTCTGGGTGTTCTTGTGCGATCGACTGCATTGATGAGATTTACCTTGAAATGTTGTCGCAATTTCGTAGTATAATTTTTTTCGGAGCCAAGGAAATACAATTTCAGTGCAAGATTAATTGCTGGGGGAGTACAAAGTTCATTTAAAAAAAAAAGAAGAAATAAATAAATAACACACACACGTCAACGCAGGCTGAAGATGTGTGATATCTTCCATATGGCTTTGAGATGCTGAGCATAAGCAGACGTGACTCGCAGCCAAGCACGGATGATTTCACTTCCAGCGTTTTGCGCGGCTGTAACAACGCAACAGCCAAAACTGAATGTATTGCACTGCCATTGGAAAGCTACTGTCATGAGCACGGGGTACGCTTTATTGTTTGCAAAGGTGAAGGGGTTTTCCCAACGCAAAGTAACGCATCTGTAGTTGAAGTGCTGAATGATGAATACAATTCCTTTCCCATTTTACAACCTCGGAGTGTTCAGAGACGTTGAGCATGCCCTGCTCAAACAGACGAGAGTCATATTATTTATATCATCGTGAGTCAGTGTCACTGATGGCCGCGGGGTGTTTGAAATGATCACTTCAAATACAGTCGTCGTAAACAGCTGCGGCGCAGTTCTCAATCCGCACCCACCCTTTGTGAGCAAAGTTTTTGGAAACAGCTGTAAAGAGAAATTGGAAAGGAAGCGCCTCGGTCTGCTGCTCCAAGTCTATTATTTTCGGCAATAAATATATCAATGAATACATTTATTGGCATTGTAAAGGTTTATATGGATGCCCCCCGGTAATGCAATCTCATTGTAACAAATTGCATTTATAAAGATGCGTTCATTTCGCATCGTTATTGTGTCGCAAATGACTTTGAGTTCACAGTAATGCTAATGGGCGACCATGCATAACTAATTGGAGCAAGGTCACATTATCGTGTGAAGTCGCTTGTTGGTGGGTGGTAACGCTTTTGCAACTTGGATGCACTTGCACTTGAACTTGCACTTTTGCACCCTTCCAGCATGACAAACACAAAGTCCAAAGCCTACGTGAACCTATTAAAACTTTGATGGGAATCCATAGGAGTTCAAAAGAAGTATGTCATCCAATGTCACATATTTCTTTCTTTTTTTTTTTTTTTTTCATTTCTGGAGCATCTGCGGAAAAACATTGTCTGCTGCTTTGTTCTGCTCCTGTTGGTTTGAACTCAAGGCAATCTCCCTCAGTATGGCTGACCTCGCCTTCCTCGCCGCCTCGCAAACTGAAGATAAGAAGCTTTCATAGTACCAGGTAACATAAGGAGAAATAGGTCATGATAAGGATATGAACTGTTGCTAGCTGTGTTCGCGCGGGAATGTGCACGCGTCTGCTCGTATCTTCGGCCGTCTCCGCAGATCAATGCTCTCTATCTCCACTCCCTTTAGTTCCACCGTGCCTTCTCTTGGTCTAGGATCCACCATCCACCACCTCGGGGGAAATAAGGATCCGTCTTCTCAGGTTCCCAACGGGCCCAACATATGGGGAGCTGCTCATCATCCGTCCGAGATGAATTCATCCCAAACTCATCTCTTTGACACAGATTAATTTGGCAGACATTCCCAGGCGGGTGAAGACTGGTGAGTAACACCTGCAGGTAATGTCTGAGACTGATGTCAATGCTTTGCCGTTGCGTGTTTATGACTGTATCCCGGAGTCCGGCCGACAGAAAACAGGGTGAGCTATCGGACTGCTTTTGTTCCTTGTCGGATTATGAAATAAAATTTAAAATACATGTTGCTTTGTTTTTTCTTGGGAACCCCAAACCTCAAAATCGTGATGCTTGCTTGGGAACATTAACTCAACGCAAGTCGACAGACCGGCCCCAACGCAAACGTTAACGTAGGAGAAGGGTGGTTACAATCTGTGTTGATCCGCCAGCCTCAAATGCTTTCAACCCTCGGACTCGCTTTGTTGATCCGATTCTCAGACAGATGACAACATCATCTCCTCGGTCTACGTTAATCCGCTAGAATGGGCCTGCCTTTTCTTCGTGCATGCGTTCCTTTGTCCACATCTCTCTTTACCCAAGTGTCACTGATGCGCTCCACTCGTCTCATGGTGAGCACGATATTCCTTCTCATTGGATTGGCACAATGGCCTGCCTGTCCTCCGGGGGAGGGGGGCTGTCAGCTTCCTCCGCTACATCGCCATTGCTAACTTCACAGTCTTTTGCCCTCTGTGTCATCTACCTCCGTCATTCTTTACTCGCTGCATCGATCTGTCACTTAGCCACCAAATCTCAGAGACATAAGAAGACATCGGATGCTCCAAAGCATGCAAACGCACAAGAAACGAGGATACGTTTTGGTAATAAGGCCCCTCCTTACAGTCCCACACACTGGCTTGGCCTTTTGTACAAAGTCACAGTCCTATTGTTGTGCTTGATGTTAATGCAAAACATTCCATTCAGCCTCCTCTGAAACATCTATTAGAACAGCGCAATATGAAGCAGATGTTCACCCAAGTGTGACAACCACCCAATTGTTCAACCACATGCTTGCCAGTAGATGAAACTGGCCTAAAATGTCAGGCAGGTCTGGCAGACGCACTCTAAAAAACGTGTACAGTGCTTTTTCAGAGGTATGGAACTTGTTATGGCTACAAGTGGAGGCACACTATTTCTTAGCTCCTGTTTTCCTGTTGGCCTTTTGTCCAGTACCTTTGTCTATAATGTTCTTGTTTTGTCAGCTCAAGCCATTGCATCCTTCAAATGTTGCTATTTTATTTCCGTTTGACTGTGAATGCAAGTCAAACTCGGAACCCCTCCAGCTACTTGACTTAGTTGTCGCTTTGAACTCCAAACCGATTTAATGTCACATTGCAACAGTTGAAGAAGGGATTTTTTTTTTTGCAGACAGTTCCCATTAATCATCCAAAGGATGAGAGGAAAAAAAGTCAAATGTTGGTGGCAAGGAAGAAAGCACAAGGATGCATTGATGCAATTTGATGGATGGCAAAATGATAGCGGCAGAAAGGGAACAAATTGCACTGTGTCCGCAACCGTGTCAAAAACACCCAAAGGGACGACAATAATGTTGATGCTGCCTCACAGCTCAGTTTGCCTCCTAAGTTATTCTGTTTTCAGACTAATTAGTCCCTCAACTAATTTGCAGGCAAAATAGAAAGCCAACACATTTACTATACAAATGCTATTGTAGCCTAGCGTACACGCTGATGTCTCATGACTGGTAACATTAACAATAGAAAAGTAATGTCAAATGTTTTGAGGCACAATCGAAATATTTGTTCAACTGAAATTGTATTCATTTCTTCCCAACAGTGTATTCTCTTCATTTCGCAGTATGTGGATGTTCAAATATTAGCTTCTCTGTGCTGGCCGTGCAAATCAGAAGTCAATGTGTATCCTCTCATCATAGGTTGTGTTCAAACTCAGCGATTGGCTCCCTGAACTGTACCACTCGGTGGAAACGAGAGTTAGTTCCTTGTGGGCAGCTTGCCGAAGTGGCCGGTGCCACGCTAAACACCGCTGCTTCGCAGAGCACAATAATATACTTTGCAATATCCAAAGTACAATCACAGAACAACTTGACGGCTCAAAAAGTGCCCTTTTCTGGTCATTTCAATTGAAATGACAAACGGAAAGAAGTTTGCAGCGAGGGGCCGAATGGTTTCAAATTCATAAAGGTTTCATTTGAAAGCTATGCATTATCTTGTCTTATTACCGTGTATAGCCGAGCGACTGGCCCATCTTTCACGGCCCCTTTTAGCTTGCAGGAACATCACTAACCTTGTCGGCACTGTCTCAAAGACTGATCATTCTTTTTTTACTTTAACCCCCCACCCCCTTCCATTATCTTTTCCACCTACACATACAGTGCATGCACAGTGTGGGGCGCTACAAATTATTCATGATATAATTAGCAAGCAGGGAATTCATATTAGGCTGTCTTAACTTGAACCTCATGAACCTTTTAAGCACTTCGGGAAATAATGGGTCCAAATAATATCCCTGACCCAGTTCTGCTCTTGGATGGCCCAGATGGTCTTATCCACTGAAAGATGGCATGGAAAAATATGTGGACAAACTGTCAAAAATCTTACTTTAGTATGGAATTTGATCATTATAATTGCACGTATGAGGTCAAAATGAAGTGTTTGACAGGGGACGAGACCCAAACCTCATTCCCCTTCAATGTGACGTTTTGTTGATCAATCCATCAATCCACCAAATCCCAACGGTCTTTGTGCTTCCAAAACAGCCACTTCCCCCTTAGCTCCAGGCAAATAAAAGTCCGACTTGTTGCAATCATATCAACCTTGACATGTTTCTTTCTTGATTGGACAAGGCACTACGCTTTTGTTCATTTCGGTTCTCCCCCGGAGAAGGACTTTTATCTCAACCAAAGCAATTCATGGATCTGGCCCTTGAACTTAACCTGCACGACAATTTAATCTGACATTATGTTTAAAAAAAAAAAAAAAAAAAAAAGTATGAAAAATTCCATGCACCTGCTTTGGCCCTTTTGTTTTATAGTTTGAGTCAAACGTCAAACTGAGACCTTCTTCTCTCGACGTCACTGCCTTAATGGCAAACCTGCTTTCAAACGGAGTCAATTCCATGAACTATGGCTGAACTTCACATTTTGTTAAGGAAAACACAATACTTCTCTCAGAATGAAGCCCTTTTCATTATCAAAGCTGAAAGAGCCCTGAGTAGGAAAATAAAATGATTCCTCACTTGCTAGAGTTGCTCTGGCTCTGCTGCATCTAAATGCAAATGAACAAATGAGATTCTGTCAAAATCCATTCGCGGCTTAATGGTAGTTAAAAAAATAAAATAAAAATAAAAACGGTGTCGATGCAAATGTTTGCTTCGTCTTACTCGCGTTTACTTGACACTGGAGTATTGACTGGTGCCATCCGGAAAAGAGCAGCATAGCTACTACTACATTAACAACGACATTGTTTCCTTTCAATATTGTTGTGCCCCCCAAAATAAAATGCTTTCTTTCTGAAGCAATTAAACTGAAGGATAGTCTTCTCTCTCATCCCTCTTTCTACAAACTCCCATTTTCAATAATATCTGGTCCCCTTTAATACAACCTGTAATGCACATTCCGGCTGGTTCTTTGTCAAATGCCGGCGACCGTCCTTTCACATCTGGCGAAGGAATACAATTGAGAAGGATTGCTCCTGCAGGAGAAATGAGTGCTCATTTTATACGCTGCTCTAACATGCTGAAAGGTGTGCTATCAAACTGCCCCCCCCCGCAAAACCATATTTAATAGGTTTCTATTCTTTCACGCATCTTGCTGAAACATTCTCCTTCGGCAGGCTTTTTGGACACAGATGCAAAACTGTTTTTTGTTTGTTTTTTTGTTTTTTTTGTTTATTCCTTACATTTGCCTTCGACTTCTCAACTCCCATTGTTTACCCAAAGTCCATAGCTGCCTCATCCATCTTGTTGTCAGCATTTGACTGCAAGATTGAGCAGATGAAATGGCTTGCGAGCGTGTACCGAGGAGTCTGTTCCACAACATTACATACATGTCTGTGAGATGCCTCCAATTCCTGCTGGGAGATGAGGAATGGATCCGCGCAGGCCTCTTGCTATAAATGCTCATATTACAGCAATCTTCTTGATGCCACAAATTCTCCTCTCTGTCTCTCTTTTAGTGAAACACCAAATGCAATTTCGGAGCAAAGCAGAGAGAGTCTACGCTTTTACATGATACCGTTCAGTTAGTCTTAATGTTGTTGGTGTCTGTTCCCATGCATTCCAAATGATGCTATTTCTTTTGCTCGCCACCCTAATCGCTCAGGGAATTGAGACACACCTCAAGAACAAATGGGCTATGAAATGCACACCAGCTGGTGTTTTGGTGGCAAAGCGCTCAACGACGTTCAGCTAAATCCTTTCTAACATGGTTGCTTGAAGGCCAATGGTTCTAAAACATTTTTTATTTTTTATTTTTTTTTAATGGAACATGTCTGGATCTTCTGATGACCCTCCGGTGGCTCAGTCGCACACAGATGGTGCAGCTCGATGATGTTAAGAGACCGCAATGTGGATTAAACCAGAACAAATGAAAAAGAGGAAGCAGGAGATGAGGGGAAAAAAATATGGACGGCAGCGACAGGATAAACCATATGGTTACCAAATTTAGTCAGAATGCATATGCAGACCTGCGTGAACATGAATTCAAGGGATAGTTCACGTGTACGCCATTTGCAGCAGTAAAAAAAAAAAAAATGTGTCTTTGATTCTTCTGATAACTTCATTATTTTTCATGTACAGTATATTTAATAACAAAAAAATATGGACGGCAGCGACAGGATAAAGCATATGGTCACCACATTTAGTCAGAATGCATATGCAGACCTGCGTGAACATGAATTCAAGGGATAGTTCACGTGTACGCCATTTGCAGCAGTAAAAAAAAAAAAAATGTGTCTTTGATTCTTCTGATAACTTCATTATTTTTCATGTACAGTATATTTAATAACATTAAAAACAATGTTAAAAACAATGCAGCTGGGTGCTGTGTTCATTGAACACTTCACAAAATAACCGTTGCGTGTGTGTAAATGGACTACACGCATAGTCGAGAGAGTGCTGCATGGGAGGATCTTTGCCATAAATCTCTTGAATTCATTCACTGAGTTTATTCATCGCACTAAAGGCAGTTGGGATTCGGGAGTGCTTCGTCGAAGTTTCGTGGTACGGTGTCTCTGTTAAATTGTCCCCTCCCCCCTTTCTTGTCTTGCCACGATAAGGAAGGGCCATCACACATGCTGAGGGGATCACTATGGATACATGCCAAGAAGAAATACACCTCAGAGGTTCACCTTACATAAACCTCGTTTGCAGCCTGTGATCGAATGTGGCCATGAATCACCTCTTCATTGTTTATTAATGGCAGACCACCGTCGACACCTGCTGATTTCCACCCATTATACTCTTCACGAAGGCCGTTCGGTAAGCTTCAGCCAACGGTAGCGTTCCCCTCGGCTCACCCGCCTTTTTTTCTTTGCTCGTACATCTTTTATGACTTACTGAAGTTTCTTTATTTGAACAAGCCTTAGCCCTGTATTGACCGAATCCAAAATAAAGTAAAACAGTCTCAACCCCTCCTCTTCTCTCATCCCAGACAGCCGAGATGAGAACCCCCCTCCCCTCCTCCGACCCCTCTGTTCAAGTGTATACTTTGATATGGACTCAGAGCTCATGGGAGGCCCCTCAGGTAACCAGACCTGCTGCTGCTTCAGATTGCAGCACCAGACATTGCGAGAGAGACGCATGTGTCACCGAAGACAGCCAAGCATGACCCCCAAAGGCACCGCAAGAGAAACAACGAACCCAGCATATCTCAGCATGAGTGTGCACGCACGGCCACCTGTGTGATGATTGTGTTGCAATCCCATTAAAAAAAAAATATATATATATATATATATATATATATTTTCACCTTCTATGAAATCCGATTTTCAGTCTTCAGACAGCTTGATTATTTGTTTAGGATGAAGGGCAAGCATGATATAAGCTATAGAGATCTCGATTGACATGATTGCATGTTGTTTTGGGAATATTTATAATACTTATTGACTATTTTATATATTTATGTAGATGAGTTGGGTTTTTACTATAGTAATAATCCAAACTTGAAATCACTGAACCAGCATCATCTATGCTTGTCATTGTAATTGGCTAGACCAAGAGTATGGCTCAATGAAATGCCTACTGAAAAGAATGCAGGGCATTTCTGAGTAAATACCACCAGAATTGCAACGTGTGAACGAGTTGATGACACCAATATACACTGTAAATGAAACTACTGGAGCACGACCAAAATCAAACAATTTGTCATTGTGGCGAATGTAACTCCGCATAATGATACCATTTGTTTTATTTGATCATCGAAACCATCCCCTTTCATTCTGAATTCCAATCATGTATTACTCGTTTACAGATGGCATTTCAAAAACAATCAAGCACCTCTAATACGGGGTTGTGTGTCGAAGGGAGGATTCGGTAAGTGGGCCTACGCACATTCTAGTTAAATGGGGTCAGTTTGGCAGGCCGTGTTTGCACACCCACCGCGTATTTCAACAGAGATCAATAGGACTCATTCTATTCCATTGACTTTCACTCACATTTCACAGAGTTCCCATGTTTCCCCCATTGGACCGCAATGACTGATTATGGCCTTGTGTTAAAGGTGGCCTGGCTTCTGCAGTGAATGCATTATGGGCACATTTTAGAAAATAATCACATGAATAGTTTTCCGCTCTTGAGCCATAAAAAAACCCTGCATTACATCTCATACTCTTATTTCTTTTTTCAACAATTTCTTTCCCACCAGCAGTGTCAAACATGTTTGTGATTCATGGTGAGAAATTTCAAACAAAAGTATATTCAAGCAAATATGACGGCACTTTTTCTGGTCACGTCATTCGTTGCTCGGCAGAATTCATATGGCTACTGTAATACACCCTCGTTCTTTAAAAGTGGATTCACAATGAGGATTTGCAAAAGTCTGTTCTATAGCTCGAAGCTGGTGCTTTTCAAAGTGGAAACGTCCTCCCAACTTGTGACTTTTCAGGACCAAATGTGGAAATGGCACGTTCATATAGTCAGTTGGGACACCCTACACACTTGTACCCTAAACGCGCAATGGACTATATTCACGCACCAACCCGAAACTATTAAATAGAGTACACCTATTGCAAAAACGTTAAGACAATTTTAAAGATTTTTGTTTTCCCCCATCCGGGTAGCTTGGAATAAACAGAAGCCGGAAGCTTTTACAGCCGCATAATTTCCAGCAGAAATATAACATGAGCTGCCATGAATCGAGGTTCTGGCCTGCACAATGTGTGGCTTGAATGCATCCTACTGTAGCCGTCTATCTGTTCGCTCATTAATAACCAATACCTTTGGAGCACAACTAGAGACAAATTGAACCTTAATAACAAGGCCCTGAAGTGCATTTTTAGATTATAGCGAGCCAGTGCAACTGTTGTCTCACCAACAGCATCGAATGTTTTCATTTCACAATTATTAGATTAGCATACGAGTTAATACAGTTTACAAGAACAGCGTGTTACAACTACAGTACTTTAATTCAATGCTGCAGAGGCCTGCTCTGTCTTACAAAATAATCACATAAAGTATAAACCCTGCTTTATCTAATCACATTTAATGCAATATAAAATCCAACATGCTATGTGTGCAATTACTGGTAATCATGTTATACTAGAATTAGATGATAATGAATGCCACCAATGTGTAGCGAGATGGCTTGATTTTATAACACAGACATGAGCTAGATGCATGCGGCATTTCATATAGGCCATGGGAAAAAAAAACATAACACAGTATACATCAGAGAAAAGGTCAGTTTTTTTGTGACGTATATCTAAATTTTATTTGGTCATTGTTCTTGTTGTTTAAATGGGGCTAGTTTTTTTCTTTCAGGAACTGTCGTCTTTGCGATGGCAGACGAACGTGATGTACAGTAGCTAAGCTATAGTCAGCTGTAAACCAGCAATGTCTTTTTTTTTTTTTTTTATTAAACAGCCTGTCAAGTGAGTGAAGAGATTTGCTTCTAAACAAAATATACCAATTTGGAGATTATTTAAACTGACAACGACTCCGAGAAGCCGGTCAGCACTGAAGCAAGCGAGTGGCGAGCAGCTCTCACGGCTTTCCAGGGGTGTGTTCCCAACTCAATCAACTTGATACCTCATCTGATTATTTATCCATGACATCACCCCTTCCATGGAGCTTTTGGACAGTAACATCTGGGAAAGGTGGAAAAAAAAAAGATTCTAAAGTTGGCCTTGACATCAAAGATGATGTCGAAATAATGAGATGAATGTCACAAGAGGCAACATGGGAAATTGAAGCATATTGACGAGCACTAGGCTGGTGTGTTTTAGCACACACCCTTCTGTATGTTGTTGTGCACATGATGGAGATTGAGCCATTAAAGGTGTTAACGCCGCTATACTCAGGGGGGCAGTTGACACACTCACACAAAGACAAGGACATCTTCAACCTGCCTCTTAGCCATACATCATTATTAGGATGACAGTCGCAGTAGTCTCTCGTCACTTTTTTCCCCATAATCCCCCGAGTGAGAGTGGCTTTCCTGTTTCATGCCGCATGTTAAACAAAAGATGCTATTATCGATGATGTCAAGAGAGAAAGTCTGAAGCAAATACTAAGGAAAAGAAATGAATATCATTTTGGCCAAGGTCAGGTGGAGGGAGGACGTTGCATTCAAGGCGCTTGCTGAAAGTGGACCATGATGCGGATCCCTGTAGTATAAATGTCAAACCCCCTCTGGCTTTCGTCCTGGATGCCGTGTTGAGCTCTGAGCACTGAGTCAGTGCATTAGTGTCATGGCAGATGTATCCTCCGGCCCGTCTCCTGACTTGCAGTGCAAACCCACAGAGATGCATTCAGCTGCAGCCAGCGGCACTTTGCGTGATGAGCCTGGGCAATGGCCTCAAAACGGGCTGATGGCAATATTACGGGGGTGCAACGGCTTCCTAAATCTTTGAGAAGTTGGAAGGCATAATTTTCAACCAGGTTTAGGCACATAACAGCCATTGTTCTACAAGCAAGACATACTTATCTCAAGGGCGTGATAGGTTAAAAAAAAATGTTTTTCTCTCTAAGTACTGCCATACTGTATAATCAACACAAAGTCAAAATTATGACCAGCAGCCGACTTGTGTTGATTATTTTCAACACAATAAATTCTTCCCCGCATTTCAATCAACAACAACAAATGTCTAAATCCTGCTAATGAGATCTTCCGCTGAAGGTCAATTCTGTCAGACAGCCAGGAAGTCAGCAGTTGATTGCCCGTCGACCTGCTGCATTGCCTCCGACTGATTATTTCCTGACGCTGTGCTACGACTGTGAGATTTCTGTTGCAGAGTTTGACTGCCAATTAAAACGCAACAGGAGAACTTCAGAAGGGGACTCTTCAGATTATGTGACGAAAAGTCTGACCAAATATTTGTGTTGAACTCTGTGTCGCTCCATACATTTTTTTTATTTTTCACGTTTCCCTTTTTCAAAAAAAAAGAAAACTGAATACGTTTAAATTGCTATATGGTCGTTAAGTGTCATTGGCATAAGGATGTTCAGATGTGTCCTTGTCTTCCCTGTAAGTGGTCTGATTTGGAAACTCCTGATTTAGAATCAGTCTCACATCAATTTGAAAGAAACATGTACATATATCAAAAGCATAACAGCTCATCCATTGATGGCCATCGCTAATTTTAATCAAGGCATATTTTCTTTCTGCCTTCTTCCTCTTTAAATTTGTCAATGTTTAAGAGATACAACAATGAGCATACACTATGCTCTTCTGACGAAATTGTCCAGTTATGGTAAAACTGCCAGCCCCTCGTCCAACCAGTCTCTTTTAAAGGATGCTCATTGCTCCCATAATAGCATTAAACCTAAGCTTGCTAGCTCTCAAGCTACTCGACCAAACATTAGCATGCCAAGATGCTGGTATTTCTGATGATGGTTATTATGATGCCTGCTGGAAATGCATCCACAAAAACGTCGGGAATCTCATATCGTGTCCTCCCTTGTTGTGAGACACATCAGAAAGTAGTTCCACACTCATCATAGTGTCTCACACTGACATATTACCCACTGCAGAAGGGAACCGGCCGAGAAACTGTCAACTGGGATCCACTTGCACGCTGGAGTCAAATAGCGGGGATCACCTCTTCACATATGCAATTATGTTGCCTCTAAAAAAGCCTTTAGTGCATGCAGGTCTGCTCTAATAGCTTCTTAACTGTGTCACTAAATGGGACGTAAGACATTAACGGGAGAGCCTGAAGTTAATTGCCGGGGATTTCCATCCGACCACACGCGCGTACACAAACACTGTGAGTTTCCTCTCACAGGTTATCTGAGACTGCTGCAAGGCTGAAAAAGAAATCCATTGATGATCCTATTCCACACTGCCACTGCATGGGAACTGACGCCGCGTTGCCTGCACGGAAGTCAAGCAAGTCCGTGAACCGTTATACCATCAGTGACATGATTTAAGCAACTTGACAAATGTTCTTCACAAGAATACGTTCTATGCAGCCCCACTAGTCAAAACACTGCATTCTTATTAATATTGTGTTTGTGGAGCAAAGCAGCACAATCCTCCTGTTTTATCTGTCTCAGGGGGCGGCCATTTTGCCACTTGCTCTGGGATGAAGATGGCATCACAGCGACCGATTCCAGCTCAATCTGTCAATAAAGTTCTCTCAAAGTGCAACTAGTTTCCACGGAACAGTCTGGAGACTTGAAGCACTAATTGCATGCTGTCACCTGCGAACAGAATAGAAAACATCCCCACACTCTGTCCCTCTCAATATCCCCAATCTTCTCTCACCTTCAGCATTCTAATAACGCTCTTTAAATTGACATTCTTTTTTTTTTTTCACTCTCCCGCCGGCCACAGCGCTGCTGTCTGGTTTCTAATTGTGAGAATAATTGCGGTTGCGACTAATCTCGGCTAGAGTGGCAACCCTGGCTCGCAGTCAGAGGGATTTGTGATAAAGAAATAATTGGTCAAATGCTTTTTTTCCCCTCTCTTTATCGACCG
Source organism: Hippocampus comes (assembly GCF_001891065.2). Classification (NCBI taxonomy): domain Eukaryota; kingdom Metazoa; phylum Chordata; class Actinopteri; order Syngnathiformes; family Syngnathidae; genus Hippocampus; species Hippocampus comes. The sequence continues at coordinate 821,315 of NW_017805137.1, forward strand.
CTGAGACCTGAACCCAAAGACGAAGATGCATCAACATTCATTTGGTCTCCATCAGCCACGGTTTCCACTTTAATTGAAATTTAAATTGTTGTTGACCTCGTGGGCGAGGCTTGCTGGAACAGCAGGAAGGGGCTGTATCCTCTCATGGGAAGAACGCCAGCTGTCTGTCACCACACATACTGTAAGTGTGCGTCATCTACCTCCTTGCGCTTTATAGTCAGCTCGGCATTGTTCTAATGATTGGATGCGAGCGCACACACAAATGGGACATTCATTCTATTTGTCTCGGCCAAAAACGCATTCTTTATCATGGAGCAGTTTAAACAAGTAAGATGGGGTACCAGCAGAAGACCCAAGTACCTGAATCAAATCTCATTAGGTTGGGATAGTAGTCAATATATTGTGTTGTGAGTGTTCATGTCTTTTTTTTTTAAGGAAAGCGCTTTAGCGCAAGATGAGTTTCACAGCATTGAGTGTGGGTTTTCATTTTTAGGGCACGCTGCATCATTTAACAGGAGTGCTCCAAGAACATTAGCAGTGGGACTAAAATAGATGTTGCTACCCACATAGGACAGAAGGAGGTGTTCTCAGGACCTTATGTAGCAGAGCAAAAAAAAATCCAAAAGTGACATTTATCCATGAGAGTTTTCTTTCCTTAAAATTTATTTTGGCTTGACTGCAAAGTTTCCTAAATCAGAAAAAAAACAAACATGCGGGACTACAATGCAACATCCTCACATGTAAAACACGCATGAAATTTGACTGCAAGAGGCTGAGCAGAGCGATGGTGGAGACATACTGTGCGATTTGAACATTCCTGCATGATTCCCTTTGGGTGAGCATGAACAGTCGACTGGTACGGTGCATTCTCTTTTGGGGACATCGAGTATCTCCTCAGAAAACGCTACAGCTAATTTGCATTGTATGTAATTGGTAAAATATGCTGCTCCATGGGCCACAGGGGCAAAATTGAAATTATTTTGTGGCCCAACAGCTGCTGCTGGGCCGCAGCCCCATGGTTCAGAATCACTGACCTATTATCATTTCCGCACATTCTCTCTTTTGTCTGACATGACCCATCATTTTTCCATCATCATTTTTTTTCTGACCTAGTTTAACTAAAGAAAACATTCCCCAACATTGAGATTCCATTGCAACTCAAACAGCAATCAAAGCACAAGTTGGGCTATCAAATGCAAATGTGGAAAACATTTTCTTGTTCACAGTCATTTCACTAGACAGATTTGAGGAGCACATTCCATGACGCGCTTATCAATGGTGTTGCGGCTTGACACAAACAGAACAAAAAAACTAATTTTTTTTTCTACTCTGAGCATTGACATTTCTCGTGTCTTTAAGGAAGGCTTCCTCTTTGACAAAATACAGACACACCCATAAGAAATCCATCTGGACACGGCCTGCAGTTTTGAAGTGTTGAAGAAGAATCATCATCATCATCATCATCATCATCATCATCATCACGGACCACTTCTGGGCCACAGTGACCAAAACCAACACTGAATTATTAAGGCTTTGGAGCAAATGGGAGCAAGGGAGTGAGCATGCTGTTAAGAGATGGAGCAGATGATACAAATTACATAGAACACATGGCACTGCATGCTACAGAAGATTTATTCGAAGCAATACTGCATTATTATGCAAAGGCTGTAAAGATGAGCTACGTTAAAAATAGTATCGGACAGTAGAAAGACCATCTTGGATGATTATTTGTGAAAGCTTCCCTTCTTCAGAAGACGTAATGACAATCATGTTTGGCACTTGGGTATGATGTTGACAGTCCAAGCGCAGCAGCACTCCAAAGTAGGAAAGACACAATTACAGAATCAGGTTTGATAGCAAGACATTGCCGTCTTCCTAGTTATGAGTTGTGTGCCGAGCGATTCTTTTCACTTTCTTTTATACTACCTTCATTCGGCTATTTGAAGCGACTGGGGAACAAAAGCCAACTCAGTAGCCTTAATTGCTTTTGACGCACGGCATAGATTTGTCACCGATAAGACCCGTAGTAAGCGTTAGAATTAGAACCATTTTTAATTAATCCCTTTTATATGGAGCTGAATTTGATGAAGCGACAGAGAGAGTGAGGGACTTTTTTTCCTCCCCAAAGCTGTGAGAGGGAACAGCTCAGGGGAGCGTTCAAGAGAAGAAACGGCCTGCTTCAGATGGAGACGCTTTCATTACTGCCACACGGAACACAATTGCAATTAGGAAAAGTGGAAGAAAGGCGGATGGAGCAAAGCGGGAGGACAAATAATGGTGCAGTGATTCATCTAAAAATATAGTCTCAGTGTTGCTTCCTGGTGAAATCTTGCACAGTGTAGTTTGCGTGAGAGCGTTTCAGTAGCTGGTGTGGTATATTAACGACGGGAAAGCCACACAAACGACATGTGCCTAATCTGAAGGTTTTATCACAGATGCCCTACAGGAATGTCCCTTTTTACATTCTTGAAAGTGTAAAAAGAAGTTAATCATTGTAAAATACAATGGCATGCTGTGACATAGCATCGTTGTTTTTTCCATAGATGACTATGATTACAACTGAATTGGAGATACCGCGGCATACTATAAACCGTAAGGTAAATGAATGCAGAGGAGTCTGTCCACTGGGAATGTGGAGCATTTTTTGGACAAATGCAGGCCTGAGCGCTCAACAAACGCAAGCACAGCATTTTCAAAAGGAGTGTAAATGTACGTTGCATATTTGAACCGAGCTTTGGCCGGGTGTTTTTAATCCAAATGTTTCAGCCTTCACTTCCTGAGCGGTTTGGGAATGAGATTCTGCTGTCGCGTATAATCCACTTCTATAATGACTTTCCTAGGGGGGTGGGAAAAAAAAAGGCGGGAGGCCACAGGGGCTTCGCTAAGTAACTGTCAGAGAATCACAGCGACTCACCGCTAATACCGCCACATCCAATAAATATAGACTGCCTGTTAAGGCTGCACGTTTGCACTGAACTTGTCCCAATTGCCACATTGTAGTGTGCAGGGGGACTTGAGGTTCAATAAACGGCTGCTTTTGTTTATCACGTCCACTGGGCCATTAATGGTTCGCTGGTACCTACATTATGGTCGCAGAATCCTAATCTGATTCACTAAACTGTACACAAACAAGTATAATCATACATAATGACGTCGCTCCTATTTGGCTCACCCCAACACGTTCTTCGTAAGAACTTAGTAAGCACCAACTAAGCACATCGGTGGCCCTGGCGCCGAACGAGCATGGAAAAGGGCTAACTGAGAGATGTTTCACAGCAATACTACAAAATGAGACATGTTCATGCGATTCAGGCCACTGACCACACAGCCTGAGAGAAGACTTGTGGATATACACTCCATTGCCCTTGGAGTTGCTCTCTTTATGATCGCACGGAACCCGCTCTTTGCTTTACAAGGCCACGGCGTGTAGAAGGCCATTTACATCAAGTTGACGACTTCATGGAGCCTTCACTCGCTCTCACAGCCCTTCGTCTCACAGGGCCCGCTGTCATCTGTTTCAAACCATCACCCCTCCGCACTTCCTGTCGTTTACATATTCTACTGAGACTCCAAACTGTCAGCATCCGTTCCTGACAGTGACATGTTTTGGTTGGATAGTAGCAGTGAGGGCAATTGCGTGTGGATGCTAAGAGACATGATAAAAAGCTCAAACGGTCAATGAGTGGAACATTGCAATCCTAGTTCACACGTCCCAGCATATATCTATTCATCAAAAAGAGTGCTGGAATTGTTAACGTCTGTCAGTTGATCTACAGGCTGGGCCAAAAGTAGGCGTGCCCCTGCAGGTTTGTATCTCAGAATTGAACATTATCACATTAGTACCTACATGTATTGGTTCACATGAAATGTTTTGGCATCACTGAATCTCGTACGTTTACAAAATGTCCATGGCAACTTTTGGCCCGCCCTCTATAAAATATCATCGGCTTTGGTTTTAAAAAAAAAAACAAAAAACAAAAAACAACGTGACTTTTGAGTACCCGGAAAAAAACTACGCAGGCACGGGGAGAACACGCAAATTCCACACAGGAAGGCCAGAGCCGGAATCGAACCCCGCACGGCCGATGTACTAACCTGTCGCCCGCCGTGCCGCGAAATTATAATCATGTTTGACTGAAACCATGCGACTTACCCAAATGCAAGATTATTAAAATACACATCAGCCTTCAAAGTGTTTTTAAAGACCTTGCCTCTCAACAATAAAAATATCGAGAACAATAATTTCTCAAGGAAAGCAATCACTCGGATTGGCAAATCACTTGCATTGTTTCTGCAAGAAACAACAACCAGCGGGGGATGACTTCCACTCAATCAGAAAATTCAATGTGATTTCAAGCATGAAAGTGCAGGCACTTACATTTGCTGGAGAAAGACTGAAAGAATCCAGGCAAGTAATAGCATTCAAGCATATCTAAGCAGAAGATCGAAACTTTCCTCCCCAAAATTCCCCATAGAATGTTCACCCACAAAATTCAGCGTCTGGAGCAATGTTATAGAATTATATTATGAAAATAATTTCTTCAGAGACACAAACAAATGCCTGGTAAGACAAGATAATCTGTCCAATATTTTGATTGCTTGGGGAAGTTGCAAATTAAATGACTTCTTTGAGTGAGACGAGGACTTTTCAGTGCTTATTTCCAGGGACCGTCACTACAAATAAAACAAGCGTCCCCAGATGAACACATATGTTTCCACACATATTTTTTTTTTCCATAACTAGCGCACAAACAACAGGGACTACCAATCAATGATGTGATGAATGGAGCTAATTTTACCTGGACGCCGTGGATCATTACTTCCCTCTCATCATCTCCTCCTTTATCCTGTCCAGATGGAAGCGAGCGCGGAGTTCGTGGAAAGTGGACACTGTGTTTAGTCCTCTAATGAGAAGCTCACACAAACACAGAGGACAGAGGAAGGTAAGAATAGGCGTCGGGGACTGCAGAGATGCTATCTGCATCTCAAAACATACACACAGTGACCTTCAGCGGCGTGTCCACCATGTGAAAGACTGCGCTATACTGCCTGACAAATATTTCCGTTTTTTTCTTTTCCTCCGTAAATAAGCAAGCAGCAGTGTGGCGAGCTACTCGTTTGCAAGTCCCTTCCTTGTTTCGAGCTTTGGGGTTTGAATCTCGGCTCTGGTTGTTGTACCATTTATCCGGGTCGCAGGGAGCCAGAGTCTACACCGTGGACCGGTTGCCAGTCGATCGTAGAACGCATATCGAGACAGGCGGCCGCTCACAATCAGAGTGGGAACTCAACCCGGGCAGCCTGCACAGAAGTCGGGCATTCGAAAACTTGATCGTGGCAAATTTACACCTGTGGAAATCAAAACACGAGGCTCGGCAGAGGTTAACCTAAGTTCATAATTACCACACAATGTCTTTGTTGTCCTTCACCTTGGACTGAAAAATAAGATCACATATAGAAGGAATGTTTGTCTCAGTACGACACTGACAAAATCTGAACTTTTGACCATTTCAAGAAAGGAAAAAAAAAAAAAGGCCCACCGGGGCGCTTAGGATAATTTTGCGGCGGCGTCAGTTCTCACCATTAACCGCTGAGCCACCACATTTTTACACTTCCCAAAGAGTGCGGTATTTACCTTTGCGGGGCGCCTCCCAGTATTTCAACCTTGAGCTGGCCACAAAAGGCACTTTTGTGCAGCGTTGATCCATTTACGCAACAGACATGCGACATGACTCTTCGAAGCCTAGAAAGTAAAAGTGAAGATACGGAAACGATTACAATAAAGTACATTGCCCGTAAATACCGCGGCCATTACGACTCTTTGTAGTGGCGAAGCGGTGCCATTTCAATGCTGAGAACTGCAGCGCTCACATGAGCTGATAGATTTGCGTTTTACGTCTCAAACTAAACACCTTCACGTGAAGGTTATGCTTTACGTCGACGGGTCATAAAAGTGTTTCATGAAGCGCTTTCAAGAGTCTTTTGGAGCGCGACCTTTCCGTCCGTTTCATTCAGCCTCAAACTAAAATAAATCCCTTCACCTCCAACTCCATCATCCTGATTGGAGATTGTCAAAACACGTTTGCCAGGAGCGCGCACGCTTTGAAGAGCGTTTTTAATTGAATTCATTTGGGTCTGTTCTGCATTAGACCGCCGTTACATTCTGTCTGGATTCATCAGCGCCAGACCGCTCGTGGCGTGAACAAAGGACACATAACAGCTCTGCAGGAGAAAGAAAGCCGGAGAAATGAAAGGAGAAAGCTTTCAGTCAAAACATGGCAGCAAGGTTAAACAAAGTGTCGGCAATTGGAGAAATCGTAGAGGGGGGAAAAAAAAAAAGAAGCAGTGCTGCTTGTGCAGAAATATGTTCAACAAAAGCAAAATGTGTCTGGAATGCAGGACGCACACCCTTGGTGTGTTTTCATATGCACTGACGGGTTATAATCGAAGCCGATTTTTAAGCAAGAAGGTGCACGCGCAGGCCGCTGAAAAACCAGTCGAATTGGAAAGGCTTTTTCTCACATGTCCGATGCTAACAGCTCATTGTACAAAACTATTAGAAGGGGAGTGCGGCGTGGCCTCGTGTATTTGTTCGCTCCCTCTCATTCGACATGGAAAGTGCAGCGTTTCATTCTTGGGTCTCTTCAAAGGTGCTTTACAGCTGCACGAATACGGTCTATTATGTGCGGTGAGGAGGTAGGCTGGGAACCAATGGATGTAACTTGGGGAGATGGGAAGATGGATTTCATCCGTCGCATGCCAGAAAGTGACAATAACTATCTCATTTCTGTACACAAAAGAAGAAAAGATACAGAATGATCTCTCTCCAGCTGAAATGAAGGAATTGATGTGAAAGGTGACATCTGGTTACGTGTCACGAATATGCGATGCTATCGACATTAAATCGACCAGGCAATCTTTTAGCATTAGAATGCGGATGTGGAAGAAGAAATCGTAATGGACAGAACAGTGCGCAGCGGGAAAAAATTGGCCAACAAAGCAACTGTGTGAGTCAACAACATAAAAAGAGGGAGTCAGGAGTCGAGCAGAAAGTAGATTTATGCACTTCTGCTGCATTCAGAGAAACGGGGAAGTCGCAAATATCCTACTTGAAGTTTACAAGGTCTGACCCGTAAAAAATGAGCCCCGAATGTAAAATAAGCAGCCGACAAGAAATTCTTTTGTCCCTTGTGCAGGAAGAAGCAAGCGCCAAATTCAATTTGTCAATTTCCGTGCGAACGTGCGCACGTGGTGCAGCAGGGATAGCGGACAGCCGGACATATCACCAAACCCCGTCCAAAACACGGCCATGTTGACAAATCGAACAAATAATGAAATGTCTGCCGCTGATCTAAAGGTGATGCCGGGGAGACTGCTTCTTTAACCAATCGCATTTTCAATTCATCTTCACAGGGCCAGAGCATTTGTGCTTCATGACATCATCATTTTCCCCTTCCTGTGATTGGCTGGTCATAGAAAAAAAAGCCTCGGTTACAGTCAATGAGCAAAACACGTCTCTTGTGACCTGTACACGTTCATGTGTTTAATAATCAGCAACTCCGCTGAATGTGATTTTAGCACGTGACATCCCAATACTAAAGTGTGCTGAGACACGTCGACAGTGAGAGTAGTCTCACTCGATGTGAAAAAGACAAGCATTTGTTGGAAGTGACCTGATGACGTCATACATGAGTAATGATGATCTCGGAGTTTTCCAGCTACTGACGCAACGCACTTAAACAATAATTCATCTCTCCGCATTGTGCATTTTCTTCTTCTTCTTCTTCTGACAGGCCACGGCGACAGCTTGACCCCAGCTAACCTTCAACCAGACTCTCCGAGGGGCTGCACTGAGCGGCGCTAATAGCCACCCTGGGATAAATGGTGCTTAACCTAAGAGGGGACATTCAGCAGGGCGTCGGAAGGACTTGGGTTAAATGAAAATGTATTCCTTCGGTTCCTGGTGTAATCACTCAATTTCTAGGCCAATGGCGGCAGCAGGAGGAAGAGCAGAAGGAGGAGGTCTGACCAAAATAGCACCATAGAATAACATGCCTGGCCAGTGTGAGTCAGCGCAAGCAGCTGGCCCTGCGTTGCGCCTTACATGCACAAACTCGGTCGAAATGCAACACAACAGGATACACAGAACGACACGCGTTGATACACGGGAAAGTATTGACGGGGAAGGTCGACTAGTGTGTCATATTTATCCCAGATTCTAGTCCCTTGCTGCATATATTTGCAAAGTGTGATAAACCACTGATAGGTGAATGGATTTACAGGAATTTATGAGAATGCACTAAATGTTAGGCTAGTTTGTAATGGAGCAGAAATGAAGCTGGAAACATGTTGCAGCATATCTATGTTACAAATAGAATATACATTTGGATGCTGCGTGTGTCCCCCCACCCCGCATTCCCTCCAGCCGGAGTCAGCGTTAAGGCAAATCAAAAAGGCTAGATGGACGATGAGAAAACGAGACATACATTCATATTAGTATGCATTATTGTACTTTTTCAGATTACACAACACTTCTCGATTCAAAATATTAATATTCCAACGGAAAATAGAGCATACATTCTTGTGCTGGTTGGTGACTTACGTCTATTACGAAGCTGCGCAAACTAGTCTCAGTCATCGAGCGGTAACCCTAAAAATCAAGGACCCCCTTTATAGTGATACGTTTTATTGATACCATTAAAAAAAGATGACCAGTTTCAAGGCAGCTTTTCATCATGGACTGATCAATTTATTCATTGTGTCAGGACATTTTTCTTCACTGTCCTGACGTCTTACACGAAAAACAAATGTGAGATGATTCATTTTCTTCAACAAGAAAAGAAGACTGCTATGATGAAAAACAACATTCAGAGAGGACATTAAAAAGTTGATCTGTCCATGAGACCAACTGGATAGACTGTCCAATATTTTCTCAGATGTACCTATTTGATCCTATCGGACGGCGGGTGTACCTTTAGGGTGGGAGTTCGGCATTATAAACAAAGGTTAAAAAAAAAGGCCCCCGAGCTTTTAAGGAAAAGAAAGCCACGTTGAGCAGAGGTGCGGTTGTAAAACCTTGCGTGCATGCTAACACAGGCACTGAGCTTGACTTTTCGGGTCCTCGGACAGAAAGAAAACAGTATTCTGGGATGTGTGAGAGTTCGCAAAAAAAAAAAAAAAAGGCAGTAGACAGGATTTCTTTAAAAAAAAAAAATCCATTCACAAAAACCACAGAGAATGATATTTAGATGTACACTCTGTCAAAAAAAAGGTCATTAAGACATCAGGCAATAAAAGAAATACATAACCAACAAATCCAAAGATGTTCAAGACACGATAAATCTGCCACAGGGAAATAAAACTTTAACAGCAACAAATGTAAAACACAAAATAGTGGCTTTACTCCTGGAACCTCCTCCATATAATAACATTACAAGCCGACTCTTATTGCCCAGAAGGGCTCAGCAAGCCAGTGCTGAGCATTCTGGGTCATGTAATAAAATCCAGAAATACCAAATTACAAGAAGCTTTTAAAGCTGCTTCTCATACAAAATAAACAAAAAACAAAGAGCAGTATAGAAAAAAAAAACAAAAACAACACAACAGCAGAGTAAAACCAAGCACAAGAAATATTAAGTATAATTAAGGCGAGTTAAAATATTGCAAAATGTTTTGGCCCCTGTGTCTCAAACAGACTGCCACAACAGTCAGAGCTCCCACTCTTAATCGCTGCATGGATCCAGAGGACCGATCAACTGATGATGAAATGAATGAATATCCCAAAAAAAATAAAATAAAAATAAAAAAAAAGGATAAGTGATCCTCTTTGGAGAGATTTTATTTGGTTTAGTTTGGTCTCTTCCTCGGGAATATTTTAAAGGGAACAGTGACAACCTCCTTAAAGAATCCAAACGAAATTGGACAACTAAAACAAAAAGAAGTGTGATTATCTTTTGGTTGGGGGGTGGGGGGCACAGATTATTTTTTTGGGGGGGTCCTAACACCTGATATGACAGATGACAATGACTTGCCTGTGGGAAGAGTGTGTCCCGCTGAAAGTCCTCCCCCTGATTGTGATTAAGAGCAGTCCGGCAAAAGAGATACAAAAGAAAACGGACCTCAAGTTGTTGTTGTTGTTTCGTTTTGTTTTTTTTCTCCCTAACTGTTTGAAGGTCATTTTAGGGGAAACATTCCCCGCAAAGTGTCCCTCTGCTCCCCTTGTTGGTGATAAAGGCTGATTCAGCAATCATCTTGTCCCGAAGGTCATGCCTTGAGTTTTACGGGCCAATCGTCAGGCCATTGGTGGTTCTGATCGCCCGACAAAAGAGGACGTGGCTTCAAACGTCCACGTCGTCCTTCAAGTGATAGCGTGCCGTCTCTTCCTTTCATGTTTCAAACCCATTCCTGCATGGAGCGTTTGCAGTAAAGTATGTGGCGCGGCGTACCCTTCCTCTTGAACTGCACGACCGTATAGACCAGCACCAGCAGACAGAGCGCCAGCACGCACGGGATGACGATGGCGACCGCTTTCACCGTGTTGGCCTCGTTGTCCAGCTCGATGCCCACGTCCGTGTTGCCGTCGCCGGAGGGCGGGCGCCCCGGGTCCGCCGGCATCAAGTCGCAGCCCATGAAGTCTTTGAGGATGGAACGCGGGTAGCCCGGCTCCACTCTGAGGAACTGGTTATTGAACTTCCAGTACTCCTTCCCCTTGTAGAAGTAGGTGAAACCTGAGGCGGCGAGAAGAGCCACACGTGTCAAAAGTGCGGAGGGCGCTTGAATCACCGTTGAACTGAGTTGAACGCCGGTTGGTCATGAGAGAATCTCGAAACGTGCACTTCCCAGAGCAAAGCCTGAACAGAGATTCTAACCTCGAACCTCATGAAATGTATTCACCCGAGGCCAACAAACATGCAGGAGACACGCCGTGCGTGTTTCTTTCAGTCGCCAGAGAAACGAGCGCCCGTCAGTGACGGTCGAGACGGAAAGCCCCCCTCTCTTTATTTCCTGATGTGAAATTCGTAGCAGTCAAGAGTTTTTAAGCCATGTGACTGCTTAACAGCAACAAATGTAAAACACAAAATAGTGGCTTTACTCCTGGAACCTCCTCCATATAATAACATTACAAGCCGACTCTTATTGCCCAGAAGGGCTCAGCAAGCCAGTGCTGAGCATTCTGGGTCATGTAATAAAATCCAGAAATACCAAATTACAAGAAGCTTTTAAAGCTGCTTCTCATACAAAATAAACAAAAAACAAAGAGCAGTATAGAAAAAAAAAACAAAAACAACACAACAGCAGAGTAAAACCAAGCACAAGAAATATTAAGTATAATTAAGGCGAGTTAAAATATTGCAAAATGTTTTGGCCCCTGTGTCTCAAACAGACTGCCACAACAGTCAGAGCTCCCACTCTTAATCGCTGCATGGATCCAGAGGACCGATCAACTGATGATGAAATGAATGAATATCCCAAAAAAAATAAAATAAAAATAAAAAAAAAGGATAAGTGATCCTCTTTGGAGAGATTTTATTTGGTTTAGTTTGGTCTCTTCCTCGGGAATATTTTAAAGGGAACAGTGACAACCTCCTTAAAGATGTGATTATCTTTTTGGTTGGGGGGTGGGGGGACAGATTATTTTTTTGGGGGGGGTCCTAACACCTGATATGACAGATGACAATGACTTGCCTGTGGGAAGAGTGTGTCCCGCTGAAAGTCCTCCCCCTGATTGTGATTAAGAGCAGTCCGGCAAAAGAGATACAAAAGAAAACGGACCTCAAGTTGTTGTTGTTGTTTCGTTTTGTTTTTTTTCTCCCTAACTGTTTGAAGGTCATTTTAGGGGAAACATTCCCCGCAAAGTGTCCCTCTGCTCCCCTTGTTGGTGATAAAGGCTGATTCAGCAATCATCTTGTCCCGAAGGTCATGCCTTGAGTTTTACGGGCCAATCGTCAGGCCATTGGTGGTTCTGATCGCCCGACAAAAGAGGACGTGGCTTCAAACGTCCACGTCGTCCTTCAAGTGATAGCGTGCCGTCTCTTCCTTTCATGTTTCAAACCCATTCCTGCATGGAGCGTTTGCAGTAAAGTATGTGGCGCGGCGTACCCTTCCTCTTGAACTGCACGACCGTATAGACCAGCACCAGCAGACAGAGCGCCAGCACGCACGGGATGACGATGGCGACCGCTTTCACCGTGTTGGCCTCGTTGTCCAGCTCGATGACCACGTCCGTGTTGCCGTCGCCGGAGGGCGGGCGCCCCGGGTCCGCCGGCATCAAGTCGCAGCCCATGAAGTCTTTGAGGATGGAACGCGGGTAGCCCGGCTCCACTCTGAGGAACTGGTTATTGAACTTCCAGTACTCCTTCCCCTTGTAGAAGTAGGTGAAACCTGAGGCGGCGAGAAGAGCCACACGTGTCAAAAGTGCGGAGGGCGCTTGAATCACCGTTGAACTGAGTTGAACGCCGGTTGGTCATGAGAGAATCTCGAAACGTGCACTTCCCAGAGCAAAGCCTGAACAGAGATTCTAACCTCGAACCTCATGAAATGTATTCACCCGAGGCCAACAAACATGCAGGAGACACGCCGTGCGTGTTTCTTTCAGTCGCCAGAGAAACGAGCGCCCGTCAGTGACGGTCGAGACGGAAAGCCCCCCTCTCTTTATTTCCTGATGTGAAATTCGTAGCAGTCAAGAGTTTTTAAGCCATGTGACTGCACTATTTTCTCAGTATTTAAAAATGATGATTGTTTGCAAAGATTACCCAGATGAAGATTATCTGCCCCTGTGTTTGCACACGCACTTAAATAATTAAAGTTAAATTTCAGCAAAAGTGAACTGTGTGTGATTTTGCAGCTGAGTCACAGTGCACTTGTCAGCAGCGTAGTTAAGCAGGATTTTCTCGGGAGATTAATTAAAAAAGCTCATTAAAAAAAAAAAAAAAAAAGACACTCAAACCCCAAAGCTAATATCACACCGAAGCACAATAAATGTCACCCAGAACAAGCTTCTCTGGTGTTTTTCAAACACGCAGTTTTTTTTTTTTTTTTTCTTCCAAGAATGAGTGGGCAAATTGTCCTGGGTGTCACGCAAACAAAGTCACAACGAGTCAGTGTTCATCTTTGATTCCAACCCCCTGGAGGAAGAATTCACTTGGAAACACTTGCCCCTCTGTGGGATTATTTGTGAAGACAGCGATGCAAATGTTGAGTGAAGATAAAAGGGACATTTTTTTTCTCTGTGGACGGCGCACATAGAGGATATGCATTACAGCGCACATTTGAATATGACTCGAATTGTTTTAATGCCACATCAAATTTGGTCCAAATGAGCGATGGGGAGGTTTTGATGCCCGATAGAATTCATTCTTATGTATTTTTAGGGTGACTCCAGGACGTCCCTGAAAATGTGTCATGTAAAACTGGGCTCTTCCCCGGCATGTGACAGCTTGGCTTGCTGTTCATTATTCATGCCTGCTGTTTTCGGGGAAAATGAGCACTGAAATACTCTAAATGTCAAGAGAATGAGCGAGATTGGACGTGAGATTTCTTAAAAATGGTGGACAGGTGACACCGTTTCTCTTTCAACTTACTACCGCATCTGCAACCTGCGCAGCAAACATGCCCTTGCGATCGACTCCCAGACAAACTTCTCACGTCTCACGTGAGGCGCAAACGCTTTAAGGACACAGAAATGTACCATGAATATTCAAAAGGCGTGGGTTGAGAGGTGAGACAGTAATCGCGATTGTGCGTTCGTGCCAGGATTGTATGACTCCAGGCCGCCCTGATATGAAACCTCCTCTCACACTCTTATGTGTGCAGACACGCACGCGCGGAAGCACGGCACACGATGCCACTTTATCTGGGTCGATCTCAGATGCACGTGACCGCACACCAACCTGTCTCTGCGTCAAAAGCGAACCTACGGTGCACGTGATGAGTGTGGGTCTCAATCAGCCACGCCGCCCACCCTTCAGGCTCACGCTCCTCCCGGCCTCGGCGGCGGAACTATTGGGCTACGGATCTGGCGGCCGACCCGCAGGACAGATGGCCCGAGCGTTCGGCACCACCTGCCCCGCTTTTTCCGACCAAGGTGCTTGCCAAATCCGGGCCCGAGCCCACCTGGCGGGATAAGCTCAACGAGGAAAGCTTTTCACAATCCAGCGCCTCGACAGGTGAACACTTTGAAAGTTATGCATCACCTCCCCGTACGTGATTCGGGCCATCGGGCTAAAACTGGAAGATCCCAGTGGTGGTCTGGTTCCTCCTGCTCCAACTGAGCAAAGCGGTCCAGATTGGCGTACAAATGAATTCGGGGGGAAAAAAAAATCTAGAGTAGGTGACCTATTTTCATATGCCATGAGCAATATTCTCAACGCTTGCTTTGCATGCCCCTGCAAAAAGATTCTTCTTGTAAAATGCGAGGACACCCATAACAACACCATGTAGAGAGATGTAAAAATAACAGGGGCAAATCTCAAATTCATACCGCCCCGATTTACTGCCTGCGGTGACCAGCTGAAATCAATACAAGCTGGCACAGCAACAGTCACGGCTGCTCTCACAATTCGAGTGCCGGCGAGGACAAATCCTACCGTTGGCTTTATCGACAAAGGCCCCCTGTGGCGATTCAGGCACACCTCTCCACACGGTGATGGGTTTGGGATAGCCGGGGTCCATGGTCCTTATTTCCTCGTTGTAGCGCCAGTACCTGAAAACAGGGCAAAAGATGAAGAAATTAACCAAAGCGGGAAGGTGTGTTGCGTTGACGGTCACATTTTACAGCTGACAACAACAGATGGTACCTTCTGCTCAAAGCTTGAATCATTCACACACACTCGTCGAAAAACAACCTTTCATCTCATGAGTAGACCCACCACTCTTCATTAAAGTAGCATGAACGGTTTTGAAATGTGGAAGGAGACGGAACGTAACGGCTGCACGAGCATGCTACCCAGAAAATGTCCAGACTGAAATTCAAGCTGCACAACCTTTGACTGAGAGGCAGTCAAACCACACGGAACACAATGTCGCATCAGACGATTTGACAAACTGTTTTGGTCTGGTGACTGAACCGCGTGCGTGTGCGTGCGCGCACACACACACACACACACACACACACACACACACACACACACACACACACACACACACACACACAACTACATATTTCAAAGACGTTCACGGGGACTGGTTACCTGTCGCCTTTGAAGAAGTAGGTCTTCGCCACATCCTCCCACCACACGGCCGTCTCTATGCTCTGAGCCGGCATGCCGTGGCCGTACTGGGTGATGTCCTTTGGGTATCCGGCCTGCAACACCGTATCCTTAAACACCCAGAATTGCTTCCCTGCAAAAGAAAAAAATAAAAGAAGAAACATATTGAGGGAACAAGTAAATGTGCGGGTTTACCCTCCAGGTGCGATACAGCAGGCGGGCAAATTTACAAGGACAGCGAGCACAAGCTTTGGTGTAAATACCAAGCAGTAAACCTTTTGCCCTTGTGTATTCGATGTTTCCCTCATTTAAAATAGGACGCGCACACGGTGACAAGTTCTTCCTGCCCTTGCTTGGAGATACTATGGGAATTACTGTTAAAACGTGCGAGGAGATTTAAAAAAAAAAAAACATCAAGAAATCAACAGCCCAGATGTGTTCAGAGTTGGAATAACGGCAGCATGAACGAGAATCCGCTGTGAAAAGCTCAATTATGTGCCTTATGTTCTCATACAGTATAGACGGCATGTCGATGACAGACTTTTTTGTAAAGCAAATTCATGAAAGAAATAACTCTCAGTTCATTAGTTTGATTTTTTTTTTTTTTACTATTTGTTTATATGCCCCAAAATAAAATCAGTAGCACATTCTAAATGATGGTCCGATTTTGAAAAATAAAGAAAGAAAGAAATAATCCGACAGCAGCATCTGTCCATTCATCTTGCATAGACGTATGGCATTGAGAAAACTACGGGCCAGTTAAATGCTCGCTGACTTCCACACGTGACATGGATATACGGTGTGCAGACAAATGCACTCGTGTTTTCCGTTCAATTTTCTATTCCCTTCCTTTTGACCCTCTTTCTCTCTGTTGTGAACTCTCCTTCCTGGGGAGTAATTAGATGAAACTGCACACTTCTGGCAACGCGACCCCAGGAAGTGCTTTTCTTCATCACTCGTGGAGGTGGTGGGTTGAGCAGGAGGAAGTGGGAGCGGGTGGAGTGCGTCAGGGAAAATTGGATACAAAATTGATCGCCGTAGCGGGAGGAAATAACAAATGACGTATTTTGTATCTTACTTGTAGTATACTGGATGACTATCCGCGATAAAATGTTTGCTGCAATGATTACAACCCCAAAAGAGTAAATGAATGAGTGGTATTTGTGAGACACAGAGAGAGCAGCGGTGGCCTCTTTGCGGAGAGGAAATCCATTTAACCTCCTTCCCTGACAAAGACCCACTCCATCCATGTCACACTTCCTCTGACCCTGACACAAATAAAAAAAAAAAAACACACCACACCCTCAGATTAAATTCATTACCCCCACCCCCAAAAGGGTTTTCCAGTTCAAGGCCAGACGTAAGCAATGGAAGAATAGAATAAAGGCTGCATCGTTGCATTTAAGGTGCGATGGTGCACATTCGAGACCTCACAACACAAGTTCATTTTCAATATTTGTCAACGTGAGGAATCGCAGTGTTGCATTTGGCATTCTGGATGAGCTTTTCCTCAGCAGAAGAAGGACTCCTGGGAAATCACTCGTGTGTTTCAAGTGAATCAAGACCACGCATTAGAGTAAATGTAGCATCCTGGCGTTAGCCAGTTAGGGCAGATAGCAGGGTGGAGAAAAGGCACACGGGCTTTTAGCGCACACTGCCTAACAAGTGTGCGCTTCCAGGAATTGTTGGGTTTTGAAAATAGAAATGAGGTTGAGTGAAGATTTGTAGTTTTTTTTGCCAGTGTGCTTTCAATGCCTACATATCGATGCAGGCAAAAAAAAAAGAAACAAAAACAAATATATATGTATAACTGTGATGCCGTGGTTTCCAAGACGACATTCATTTGATCTACAGTTCAAGATTTAGCGCGAGACATTAATACCGCTCGCACTAAGTTCAGTATCAACATTATTAAAAGTCAAAGCTTGAGGATTACGTTGGATTTTCCAACCAAGTGAGCAAAACATTACTTTAGTCCTTTCAGATTTACAGTTCCATCATATTAAGGGAGTTTCCTCAGTGATAACAAAGATCAAAGGTGCATACAAAAAAAAAAAAAAAACAGACATGGTTTTTTTTTTAAGAGAGACATATGGACCGCCATGAAGTTCCAAAGACCAAAATCTCCCCAAAGTCATATGAAAACTCCGTTTGGACAACATGGGCCCTTGACGTAAACAAGACACACTTGCTAGAGATGAAAACAGTGGTGCTAGTCAAAAAACAAAACAAAAAAACTGGCCTTACCTTTGAAGAAAACAAACTTGCCCTCACTGTTCTCATAGACCGCATCAATTTTAGGTGGCAGCCCCCTCCAGAAAACACTGATGAGCATGGGGTATCCGGGCATCACTGCGTTATCTCTTACTCGCCAAAACCAGTGGTCCTAAAAGACAAAGATTTTAAAGCAAAAAGTTATGGTCTTTTGCTTGATTTTTGGGGGGGTATGCAACTTCATTTCCACATTTTTAAAAAAATCCGATCTGATGTTCCATGAGGGTTTTTTATTAGGCCCGACTGTTTCACTTGCAACATCCAAGTCCACTTTGGATCCTTCACATGCGTTCTGAGATTTCCTGGAGAGCGAGCACATCTGTTGCAAGGCGCGCAGGAGTTGACGAACGTATGGCGGGAGGGGCAGGGCGGGGGCGTCGAGTCACATGTCGCATGTGCATGTCGGGTGTGTTTGGAATTTCAACATCTCAAATGTCCTCAAGGAAAGGAAGGTGTGTCTTTTTGATGAGGGATTGGAAATTTGATGCCAAATCGAGAGCCGGGGGGAGAGTCGTCGCTGTGAAAGCCATTTGGACTCGCTCGAGAAGTCCCACCCTTTGGCAGAAAACACTCCATCACATCTTCTGCACACATGATACGTACATTGGGGACAAAAAGAGATTTGGAGGTGGATACACACACACACACACACACACACACACACACACACACACACACACACACACACACAATCACGGCTCTGTCAATAGCTGATTAAACCAAGTGTCTCTGCTCCTCTTTTTTTCTCAGCATGTAATCCAATTGTTTCTTTGGATTCAGCACTCCGCCGGTCTGGACACTTCTCCCCTTTTTCCCCTAACCTTCTCAGTTGCTTCGCTTCAGTCGCTTTAAACCCCCCCACAGTCGACATGGCAACTGCTTCACATTTTCTTTCATATAAAATAAGCGAAAACAGATTTAACTCTGTAATCTGAACCTTTCTCAATCCGTTTGACTTCATAAGAGAGAGAGAAAAAAAAGGGCTTTTCCCCACCCAAACATCCTATACTCCCGTCAGGAAAAGGAGGCTCAGTCAAGAAAGCCGGAAACCATTTCATCAGCCAGTTTGTTCGTGGAGGATTATTCACTCAAAGCTGAAGAAGTCAGAGTACATTTGGAACAATTAAGAAAATAGAGATTGTCTCATTTTGGTAAAATCCCAATACTGTACATCTAATGAGCACGTGAATTAAGAATCTTCTAGTGAGCAGAAGTACCATTTGCAGAAACCAATGTTTGTTTGTTCCATCAGATTTACTCGGCTTTTCTTTCCCGAAATCATCGGAGTGCTTCCGAAGCCCCGCGATTCTCATCACCCAATCAAAGCAAGCAGCTGCCCTCGGAATTTATAATACAGTGTATGATGATGATCACTTCGGACCGCCTGTGTGCATTCAGCCATTGTAATATCCTCTAGCTTCAAAAACAGATTGATCTTTGGGGCATAAAAATGCGGCGGGGTGAGGAGGGAGATGGAAAACAACGTCTTCTCTTCTCCCCTCAACGCCACAAGACTCTTATTGAACCCGTTAATACTATTTATAACCACCCCTCAAAAAACAGTCACACATAAAGCATGAGAGGCGCGCTTTATCCTCCGTGTGCAGAACACAGGGCCGCTTTGTGTGCTGCCCCAAGGTTTTGCTGCTCGGCGCTGCGGTCTTGCGCTCACCAGCTTCGGCCAAGGGAGAAGGACGCATTCGGGGACGGGTGGTTTTTCTCTCGCGCTGGGGTAAAACCGCGCCGCTCTAGCGCACGCGAGTGCTCCTTTTGACTAAGGTGGGCATCTCGTCAAAAGTGTCGATTTTGTCAAGTGCTTTGTCAATTGGATCCAAGTCATCTGAAAAATATCTTGTTTACGTTGGCATTAGAGGTTTAAATGATACGAATTTGGATTTGGGTTTTTTTCGGGTGAGCAAAATCATCACGATGTGGATGAGGTGCAGAAATGTAATTGGCCACATGACAATATCGTAAGTGAGTGCGGGAGACCCTTGTTCTCCTCAGTTGTTGCTGTTAGCATGTCTTTGACTCAAGTACAACCGGGTCAGTATTGTGCAGTGCAAGAGGGGGCATAAAAACTGGCCTGAGGTTCAAATCAACAGTCACTCTTGTTTACCTTAAACACAAACATCTCTCTCCTTAGTATTGCCAAGGTGTTGAAACTTCCGTCGCAGATGTTGGGCTTAGAATTGGGATGGGACGGTCTGTCACCGGGAGGCAGCCTCGGAGGTCTGGTCTGCCGGTCCGGTTTGCGCGGATCCGACGGCGGGTTGGAGCGAGCGGGCGGCACCGTTGGCAAAGGCTTGGTGGGCTGTGGGAGCTTGTCAGGAGGCCCTACAGAAAATAAGAAAGTCAAATTGTCAGGAGATTTACTTGACCGCAATGGTGTAAATGTCAACAAAAAGATGAGATGCAGTACGTGTACAAAACTGTTCACTACGACTGCTTCTCCTAAACATATATCCAACGGTAAAAAAATGACGCTGGGAAAACCCGAACGGAACAGGAGCAGAAACAGCACGCACATTCCTCTCACTATCTCTCACACTTGCACTTAATATTCATGAATAACATGAGTCGACTGAAGAACATAAATCCGCAGAGTACAAAGAGAGCGGTAGAAAGGAGGCCCGTGAGTGGGTTGCAAGCGTAAATAATTGATCACATGATGGTGCAGAGATAACATTCCCTGCGAATGTGGAGAAGAGGAGATGACGTTGACCCGGGTTCAAAAGAAGTGGCCGTTGACGATATTATTAATATGGCAGAAGCAAACAGAACTAGAAATATCCCCTTCTGTCCACTGAACCAGGAGTAATTGCCTATAAAGTTACCGTCGACCTTTCAAGTGAATGGAAGACAGATCGGATGATTCAAATTGGAATGAGCGACCGAAAAGCAGATTCAGGAACTGAAAGAGCAACTGTCTAAGGGAAGGAGACAGTCCACAGGGAATGGACGTGTATATGTGTATGTGTGTGTCTGTGTGTGTGTGTGTATATCTATCTATCTATCTATCTATAGATAGATAGATAGATAGATATACACACACACACACAGACACACACATACACATATACACGTCCATTCCCTGTGGACGTGTATATGTGTATGTGTGTGTCTGTGTGTGTGTGTGTATATCTATCTATCTATCTATCTATAGATAGATAGATCGATACAGATATCTATATGTATCTATATATCAAAGTAATTGAATGGCAGGCCGATCAGAGGATTAAGAGGCGCGCGCAGACATCTTCCAGTCCACAGAACTGATGATCGAGTTTTTACATGAGAGGGATTCCTTTCACTGACTGAATTCAATCCTGTGAAATCCATCCCAGATTAGTGGCGGCAAAGCGCTCTGCAGTTATGTAAGCAAGGGGGAGGAGATCACGGTCAGCTGGACGCTCCAAGCCATAAACAGGCAACATCATTGCGCCACGACAAGGTAAAATCTGCATCAAGCTAAATACGAGATTTTTGGTCCGCCGTGTATTCGTATCACAAACAAAACCACAAGGGAAGAATACACCAGAAAGCTAATTTTCACTCATGTGATTAAGTATACTCTGAGGCAACGGAGGCTGAGTCGGTTTTGTTTTGTTTTGTTTTCCCGAAGAACAACAACAACAAAAAAATGCTATCAGTCCAAGCTTGGTTTTAGCAACATATGCCAAAAGGCAAGTCTCGAGGTGTATTTTCTCGCGATCAAGATAAGACAGAACTGTTTAGCGAGACGAACACATGAATACACGTCGCTCATGGCAGTCAAACAGAAATAAACAGAAACCCAAGTCGTGTGGAAAGAGCCTGAAGGGCTCGTTTTGCAAATTTAATCAGACGTGACTCCAAAATGTGTTATACGCAACTATTTTTGTTGGCTATAACATAAATATAGTCATTGGCCTGTTGAGGGGAACGGTGACATTTTTTTTTTGTACTGCTCACTTGGTAGGTGGAAGATGGAAATGAGTGCCAAGCCAGAGGCCACAATTTGTTATCTCAACGCTGTGTGTGACAAAAGCGCTTAAGTCTTAATTACATTTGCTATGAACATGTACTGTAGTCTGCTTCTCGATATGTTCGCTGCCTAATGGCATCGGCTTCATAAGTCCTCACGTTCCAACATGATATTAAAATGTGTTCTTCATCATTATTGAGCCCACGCTACCACTGGATTAGGTGACAGGCGTATCCCGGCACGGTGGATGACCGTTTAGCACGTCCGCCTCACAGTGCAGAGGTGCGGCGTTTGATTCCAGCTCTGGCCTTCCTGTGTGCACTTTGCATGGCCTCCTCGGGCCTGCATGGGTTTTCTCTGGGTATTCCGGATTCCTCCCACATTCCAAAAACATGCATGGCAGGCTAATTGAGCCAAATCTTTTTTAACTATCCCTCCATTAGACAATTTCTATATCACTTAGCCTCATTAGAGTCACGGCTGAGTTGCTGGAGCTTAACACAGCGGACTGGGTGAGTGCAGAGTACAACCTGGACTGTTCGCCAGCCAATCGCAGCCAAATCTGATTCCAGTAACCCCAACGCAATTTCACAAAATGCAATTTTGCGCAATTTCTCCCCAATTTCCTTCCGTCTGAGTCACGGATTTCCAGACCCAGCCATTATTCTTCTCCCGACTCCCCATGCCTCATTACTTTTGTTTGACCAATTTTCCGACTCGGTCTCAACTTCCCATTGATCTAAACTCTGAAGGTCGCACCACCAACCGTATTTAGATTCAACACTGAGTGTGACTGAGTGTTGGGGGGCTGGGGGGGGGTGAATTTCTGGGAGAACAGAGGAGGGTTATTCGTGAGAGGAGCTGCTGCCATTTGTCCTGCCCTTCAACTCTGAGTACAAGAGAGAGGTGGAGGCAGAGGAGTAAAACACAAGAGGCATGAGGAGAGATTTGATCCCTTGCCCAGGTTTGTCACTCCCAAAGGTACATACCCAAGTCATGTAAACAGATGGTAGGTAACGGGTGTGTGCGTGTGTGTGTGTGTGTGTGTGTGTGTGTGTGTGTGTGTGTGTGTGTGTGTGTGTGTAAGAGAGAGCGAGAGCAAGAAAGAAAAAAAAGAAAGAAAGAGAGAGAGAGAGAGCGAGAGAGTGCATCCATTCGTGTGACAGCCCGCTGTCATCGCGTTGGAGTGTAACTGGCTTACAGTCTCAACTGTTACTTCCCACCAACTCGGATGAGAAACTGAGGACGAGATGACAAAAACTGTAAAAATGTGGCATTTAAGGGTTTCTCCCCAAATACATCACCTGTCAATCAACAGAGCGACTTAGATCTGATGGGGGGGGGGCGCGAGGTTTCAAAAGAGTATTGAGAAAATGTACGATCGTATAAAAAATGAGGACTCTGCTGGCGCTTTTCATCAAGGTTCCTGTACATTTTATGTTCCGATTTGATACGGCCACCCTAAGGTTACACCAGCTTTAAGAGAGGACAAAAGTGCTGCTATCAAAGAAGCAGCCTCACCATAAATCTTTTGGATGCCCAGCAGATCGTCCACGGGCAGTTTGAAGTTCTCAGTGTCCATGTATTGATAGAAAGGAGCCATGATCGCTGTGGGGTCGTTGGAGTGTTCCAGCCCAAGTGCGTGGCCGAGCTCGTGGACTGCCACCAGGAACAAATCGTTCCCTAAAAATTGAATGGAGAAAAGCAAGACGGAGAAATCAGACATTGTGTGATTCAAAAATCTAAGAGCAACTGATTCGGTATAGCAGTCTAACAGCAAACTCTTTTTTTTTTTTGGGTTATTTCAATCTTATTATTTATATATATATATATATATGTCACTATCCTGAAAGTAAAATTCCACAAGATATACTTCTAGTGGTTTTCTACATATATGTCACTATCCTGACAGTAAAATTCCACAAGATATACTTCTAGTGGTTTAAAGGTTGTCGGTCTCATGACTTATTGCTCCGCAAATCCAGACGGCAACGAAGGTCACGCTTAGCAGCTAAAGAAGCGTATCATGTTTAAGAATTTACTGTACAAAGCAGACCATCACTGACAAATCCTATTTAGAGAGTCACAGACTGATTGTGGTGATCGAAATGTCAGCAGCCTCTTTGTAAGATGAATGTCACGCCCAACGCTGCCTGCATTCTCCAAAATGATTCACTAAAAAGGCTTGGCATTCTTTCAAACAAAGTCAAGGCTTTTAAAAGTTGAGATTTTTACGGCGGGATCGGAGGAAAATTTATTCAAGCTTGTAACACGGAACAAGTGTCCAGGGATTAAGTTTAAAGCAAATAAAGAGAGACGGGGAGAGAAAAGGAGATAAAGAGGAAAGCAAAATGGCTCAATGGTTTTAGAATTAGCTTTGCAGGAAATGCTACACTGCTCAGCAGCCAAAGACAATTCTGAAGGCCCTTTCACAAGATGCTCACTCTGACGCACTACAAATGCCGTTACAATAATCCTCATCCCAAATTTTTACCTGCAAACCTGAAGAGAAACAAATATAAGCTTATGGTCATGGAAATGTTTGATTTCTTATAGAATACCTTTTTTTTTCCAGTGTGTTGTTATGCAATCAAAAGTCAATTGTAACACTTAATCAGATGAGAGGAGAGCAAGTCCACCATTTCCATCCTGGAGACAACATAAGCAACTTATATAGTTTGCTGATACCACCGTTTTGTCCTACTTGGATAACTACAAGATGAACCGTAGATGGGATTTTTCCAATCCCTCATTCTCAACCCTCAACTCTTTGGCCTCTCGGGGGCATTTGAGGTGAGTGGTGTCCCCTTTAATTCACGCCGTGCAAGACAGCGATGTCCCATTGGCTTTGCGTTGAGCCATAAACAAAGCCAAGGCGACTTGGTTCCAGCCTCGCCAACGGTAAAGATACAAGACAGGTGTGAGACGGATGGAGAAAAAGAGGGTTGTGTGAAAGCTGAAAAAGAAATAAGGCGACAAGAAAAAAAACACTTTCAGCGACATATAAAAACCCAAAAGAGGCTGAAGTGAACCCCGTCTATTCATGGTTTGCGCTTCACAAATTCACCGATGCTAAGATGAGTGGCGATTGAAAAGCTCTGTCAGCTATTTATTTTGAAGGATGAGTTTTAAATGATATTAAAGTTCTATTGATCATAGTTTTGTGGTTCAGTACAGGATACTGTTCTATTATGTAGACATTTGTAAACATTTTTACGAGTGGCATCAATTACTCTGTTTTTTTTTGGGTTTTTTTTTTTATGTTGGGGCTTTACTGTCATAGATAAGTCTAAACAAACAAAAAATTTGATAGTAGAAGCAGAAGCAGCTCCCAGCGGATCATTTTATGAATAATGCAAAGCCATCCATACCATGGCTGCACTTAAAAGTATCTAGATATATGTTTTAAGTAAAACCAAACAAAAAAATAAGCAGAATAGGCAACATCTATGGAGAGTTAATGAATAGACTGATGAGCGGGCAAAATGTTCTGTCTTCCCTCCCAGCGGTTGCAGGAAAGTCAACAGGTTGTGATTCGAAAGCCGAGTCCTCTGCTTGCTCTTTTGCCGTAATTTACGAGGTCCCTACACATGCCCCAGCCCATCTGCTGACGTGGGAATACAAGGTCCTGACATAAACACAGACAAGATAAACACTCAAGGGTCTCCAAATTAGATAGTGGGGCCGCCGCGATGGAGCCTGACCATGTCAGCAATTAAGATGGTCAGCCTGTAATCCTCGGTGGTAACTAAGCGCCGACAGTCTCCTCAATGTATGACTTTTGATGTCACGCCGCATATCTGAAACCATATAGCGAGATCTTTTTGCTCTCATAGGTAATATATAAGATCGCCTTTCATGTCACTAAAAGTGTTTGAGGGAATCGCATTACGTCTTCGATGTGGAAAAATGTCAGCTTATCGAACACAAAGCCCAAAGTTAGGGGGTGTGGGTGCTAAATTGTTTCCCGGTGTTATGCTTCAACAATTCCCCGAAGAGACTGACAATTTGGATTTAGAATTGGTCTTGGAAACAACTCTATAAGCACCAAAGGCGGGTAATTGCATTCCCGTGTTGTTTTGTGTCATTAAAAAGTTGTGCCCCGCAGGACAGTGACGCTGTACAATAGCTTCTTGACGGAAACAAAAACTGTGAGCCTAATTTACGAAGATCCCAAATGGCGGGCGCTAAATTGTGTGCTCACTCATTTGAACAGATTGCGTGCGCTGTTGGCAACAGGTGTAAACGCAGTGGGTGGGGGGGGGTGCAGGATTTTAATGGCAGGTTTTACACGATAGGAAACGGATGGGATTTCACAATGGAAAATTGGTGAGAGCATTTTTAAGCACAAAATCAAGTTTAAAGAGATGGAATTGTGACAGTTAGTGGAAGACAAAAAAAACCCACATTGGGTGACAAGAGAAACGTATCAATTTATAAATTTGGGGAAGCCAGCCACTACACAAATGTTTGCTTGATTGACCTGACCCCAAATGTGTGGGAATGGTGGGCATCTGCCTGGCATTGCATTTCAAACTCTGCTGACAAGCTGCTCCAGTCGAGACCAGCACCATGCAAGCACGCGCATCTATATAAAATTGTCATTGAATGAACTATTCACCAACTTTTGAGAACTGAACTCCAACATAGCAACGTAGCGCGCGTAATCTGCCGTGGGGGTCATTATCTATTTACAGAAACTGCAACTGAATGAAATTCAGAATTTGGAATCTTTCCAAGGACTCGGATATCAGCGGCTCCCGCGGACTCGAGGTAAATAAACCGGCACAGAGCATGGAATTAATGCTGCCGAGGAAAGGACATCCTTTATTCTTGTCATGTTTATCTCAGCGCAGCACCTGTGAGCAAGACAGGGTATTGGTGTACATTTTTATTGTGATCATTTATCATTAATAATACATTTCCAAGCGAGGGTGTTTGCAGAGGTGCCCTTGGAAACCCCAAAGCATCACATTGTTTGTGAAAACTCTGCCGATGCCAGGGAAGGAGAATGGACACACAGATGCTTTGCACATCATCGGCAATTAGGTTGCTGGTGTCGTGAACAGAAAAAGAATCACTCTGCCCAAGTCGTAAATTGAAAACAACTTAGAAATGCTTCACAAAAAGGAATGCAATTGAAATCAACAATAAATTCACGAATCATCAAATAATATCTCATTCAGTAGTTCATCCATAGGGACGAGGGCTTTGCAACGAGATTGTCCAAAATCAAGGGTCTCAAATCGCCCAACCGAGATCTCAGTGACGAATGTACGGTACTTGTGCCTTCATTATTGATGCGAATGTGAATATACAGTATAATGGCAATGAGGAAAAATGTGGGAAGATCTGGAAGAATCAATCTGATTGGATGAATCATATCTATCTATAACGATGTCCATATGACTGACTCGTCAGAGAAGGGCGCCTCCTCAGGTGCGCTCTGCATGTGTGTGTGTGTGTGTGTGTGTGTGTGTGTGTGTGTGTGTGTGTGTGTGTGCGCGCGTGTGTGTGTGTGTGCGTGCGCGCACACTCTCACACGTGCGTGGGCGGAAGTGAGCCCCACCGCCCATGTGGAAGTTGATGCTGTTGTCAGTAGGTGGCTGTCTATTTCGAGTGAGAGCCTGGTGGGCAGAAACACGTGGTAACATTTCTGCTTCCTTTCGTGACATTATTTTCCTTCCAAGTGTTGTGAATGCAAAGCTACAGGTTGTGACATTTTGTATTTTGTATTTTGTATATTTTGTATACAAATTGTAAATTTCCCCAGTGTGGGACAAATAAAGGATATCTTATCTTATCTTATTTGTAATTGGATAAGACCGTATAACCCACAGAGACATTTTCACACACACAAAAAAAAATAAAATACAATAAAATAAAACACACACAGAAAACCTATATGTGACGCCAACACTGTATAGCAGAGGTCAGTAAATTTGACCATTCCGTCACTTGTCATTCATCAGCGTTCGGGCCACCCGTCACTCCACTCCGTCACCTCCGAAGAAGAGCAAAAACGTCTTATTTCCTGTGTGTTCACCTAAGTCATTCAAGGTGCGGCGCTATGGGATATTTTTTTTCAAACTGAAATTTATGGAGGTCTTTGAGCACACAGTGGGAGTTATGAGTCACTCTCGAGTGAGTCTGATTGTCTTTGCATCAAACTGTATGAGCCGTGTTCGTGGTTGATTTTGGCCCATTGGTGCAACAACGCAATCGTTTCTGTGTGACTGAAAGTCAAAATGGCATTTCTCTTATGTGTTGTTGCTTGTTTCATTTTGGTTTTTCATTTTTTCCCCCCCTCCAAGAAACCACAGCAGCCTCCGCAATAAAAGCAGACACAAAAAAGGAATGCATCCAAAAACGAGTCAGACCTGCGCAAAGTACAGCCCTGCAGGCCACATCTGGCCTAGCCACAGTCGCCAACGGGTCCAGTGTCTTTATGAAATCAAGCGTTAAATACACAGTACTTTTATTTTGAAAAGATTGCTTGTATTTAGATATGCACATATTGGCGATAGAAGCGAGTAGGAGGAACAACTAGGTGTTGCCAGCCTAGGACCTGGTCATTACAAAAAAATGCTTAGTTCTGACAAAAGCCTAAGTTGAAAAAAGTGCATCGCTGACCACACTAAAGGAAAGTCATCATTATGCTCATTTGGTTCAGTACAGACTCACTTAGGGCGAACTGAAGCGTATGCGAACAGCCCAGGCTGGCGCGTCCACAATCATTGAAATCTCAGGACACCGTGTACCATATTCTTGTTTATGTTCCTTTGCCAAAATACAGTTTCCAAAGACTCACAGATTGAGGTTGAAGAGTGTGAATGAACTCTACAACTTTTGTGAATTGTGTATCGTCTTTTGAAGGTTGGAGTCCTCGTCCAGCCGTTGCGCCATCAAGCTGAGCATAGTCACTGGACTAACATCAGAGAGCCATATGCCCGTTGATAAAACGGATGTCTGGAGCAAAAGCATAATCGAGTGCTGGTAAACATGTATGCAAAGTAGTGTCAGCTTGGAGTATACGAATATTTACGTACTACATCATGTAACAGAGGGTTCCTCACTGGATGTTATGTTTGAGTAATCTGTTCACACGTGTCTGTGTTGCCGGGTAAAGGTTCAGACATAACGTCACGTGTAAACGTCGAAGATGGAATAGCTGTGTGCGCACTTAAGTCGCATGCATGCATGCGTTTATCTCTCAGCAGGCCAAGGATTAATTCTCTAGTGTTCACTGGTGGCCTCGTCATCCAAAACAATAACAACAGTTACATCCACAGTCCTCTGGTGCCAACAACCACAGCGCCAACTGGTCCTTCTCGTCAACGGTGCGAGGGATTAGCTATGACAGACTGGCAGCTTACTGGACAGCAACTCATTAGCCTGTGTGCGTGTGTGCGTGTGTGCGTGGTGCGCGTGTTTGTGTGTGTGTAAAAACAAAGCTAAAAGATCACTTCTGTCCATTTCCTGGTCCCTCCTACTGCCCTTCAGGAAAGTAAACAGCAAACAGTCGAATCACTTTTGGGCCGTTGTCTGCCATTGCGATACTCAACCTGAGCGAGCTAATTCCATCAAAGTGCACGCATGGATTGTTGAAATATAGCCAGCGACACCTGAGCCTGCAAGGTTACGCGGCTTCCAGAATCCTGTTTTAAACAGAAACGTCGCCGCTTCTTCAATCGCATTGCGCTCAACTCATCTCCTGTTCTCACTTCTCAGCCATTTCCTCTGGAAATTGTCTTTACTTTTTGCTATGGGGCTTCCTCAGGCTCTCCCTCACAGCATCTCTCTTTGGTGAGCTCGTGAAGCTATCATATTTGTCTTGAGAAACTGTGCCATTCTCCGTTATCCTTCCTACCTCTTCCCCCTCCTCTTACCTCTGATGCCTTCTAGTCACTGGCACGTTGTTGCTTAATATGATTATCATTGTAATTTATTTTATTTTTTTAATTGAATTAGACTTGGGCGCTCTGCGGCTCCGTCGTCTGTGTCATTGTTTTGACTCATGACTCCGTAACCAGAATGACGATTCTGCCTTCGAGTTGTCTCTGTGGACCACAGGGAAGACTTGCCCCTTTGGATGTAATGAGAAATTCAAATCTCGCTGTTCGAGAGGGATTTTAAGCTGATCTAACTTTCTCAATCATACCTGTTCATCGACAGTGAACAAAGATTACGAAAGCCCTTGGATCGCCCAGGAAGAGCCTGCACATTTGGAAGGCCCCTGCTTTCCTCCGATTGACTGACACGCGCATACCTCCAGATGGCTCAAACCATAAGAAGCCCAAAGCAAGACTTACCGTCATGGTTGGGGTTGCCCAGTGTCCACGGCTCATCCGAGTCAAAGTGTGTGTCTCCTCCAATTCCTGGCCCTGGGAAGTAGGCATGGGCTAGGAAGCCACCCTCGCCGTCAAACGGTGAGCTGTCGCCGTGGAAACCTGAGGCAAAGATGATTGTGATGTCCACGTCTTTCTTGGTTCGTTCCAGTTCACTGTACGGCACAGCTTCGAAGCGCAGCGGCGTCACGTTTTGCCAAACATCAAAGGCTCGTCGGATGGCATCGTGAGTCTCCTCGGCGCCGACTTTGGGTGTCACGTTCTTTATGCTGTACGGATACAACGCACAATGGAGGAGTTACACGAGGTTTTCGAAGCAGCCTTCAAACATCTTCATATGCGGCTTCTGCATATTCTAGTCACGGGGTGCGCTGGAGCCTTTGGGCAAGAGACGAGGTACACCAACCAACTATTCACACCGAACGCATTCCACATTTCCGATGGAAAGTTGAGGCGGTGAAGGAGTTTGCAGTTTCCACTTATTTCAAGCTACTTGGATGTCCTCGAGAGGGGAAATAACAGCATTCTTTAAATGTGTGTTAAAGTGGGTTGTGTGTAATACACACACACACACACACACACACACACACACACACACACACACACATATATACATAAATTCACTTTGGCAACAGTGAATAGGAAACGGTAGTCTGTTCATCGCTGTCCGTCTCCCTCGCTCTCTCCATTAGCTTCCTTTTATGTTTTTATAACCTCAACTTTTGCTGAATCCGCACCATAAAATGTGACATTGGAGTATTTCTATTGTATTTTGGGCACTTTCTCTGTAGACTTGGTTATATTTGTTGTACATGGAGAGAACCGCATTCAGGGAAGCCGGAGCCTGGATTCAAATCCCCCAACCTCCGAACCGTGAAGTGGAGGTCCTGACCACTCGCCCACCACACCACCCGGCATGTGTCTTATGAAGGCAAAATGTTGAAAAGCCAGCCAAAATTAAGGATGCACTTATTTTGCTTTTTTTTTCTGGAGTATTCTTGCCATGAATTGGTAAACGTGTTAAAATTCAACCCTCGGCTGAATGATTGAAATACACAGAGTGCCCACATTGCAATAATACAAAGTCAAAAATAAGATTCTGCCATTTATGTTTATTGAGGCTTGCTTGCACAGTCCACTGCGCGATTTGTGAACGAGGGCAGCCGAGTCCACCCCGCCAGCTCTAATATGTTGCAGGTGTGGGGAGGATTGGACAATTTTCTACCTCACAAATCGACTTTCTAATTAAAGCTTATCAACAGCCTACTGCCTTCTGAAAGCCCAAGTCTGGTTCGTCATGGAAGGAAAACCTCTCTGCTCGCTATGCTCTGAAAATATTTGTCACGGTATTCAAATTTGGTTTCACTTCGGGTTAGTTGCCAACAGCTTATGAGAAGAGATATCTTTTTGTTTATCAGTGATATTTTGAGAGTAGCGGTATGGGTAAAGATTACCGTGGAGCGAGAAATGGCAGAATATAATATAATCGAAACAGACAGTGATTGACAATGTAGGCGGGTAGAAAATATATGGAAAGTATGAAATGGAAATCAACAGTGAAGACTAGGGAGACCATTGTGTTCTGGACATGACACATTGAATGGATTCCATTAAGGGTGCATGGGGTGTACGTTTCTTGAAATCACCCATCACTCAAGCCATCATCTTGTCTTTGTGATGACATTCCAAATCGTCCTTGACTATCTTACAGAAACCACTGTAAGCACCACATATCAAGACACGCTTGATGGGAAAACAATGACACTAAATGCTGCTTGTTGCGCAAGCAAAATCTTTCGGCTTGATCGATGCCATTTCAGGAGGCGTCACAGCGGGACCGACTGAAGAGCCAGGACATTATAAAGAAGAGGGAGGAACCCTTGCCAATACGGAAACAATGGGGCCACGAAAATTAAAATGGAAGGAAAAGTATTCTGGACAAATATATGTCCTCGTCCTGCTCTGTTTGTTCTTGTAATGGACAGTTTTGACCCACAACTTAATTAAGAACCAAAGTTGGCCCGGCCGATTGCAAACCCACACGTGCGCCTCATTTCAAGCCATTTCTAAGACACAAGCAGCTGCTAATTGACAAATGAAAGAATGCAAACCCTTCTCAGGCCATATCAAATATTGAACTGCATGGTGTGAGGTGATAATTACTCTGGATGCATCCCATGTGCTATGATAGTACTTGCATGCGGGGAAAACAGTCGGGATGCCAAAGCTAATTAGGGCCTCCCAACAGCACCGACTCTATGCGGCTATGTGGAAGCGAGCACACACTGGGCGGCCTTGCATTAATTATGCTTTCTCAAACCCCAGCTTTGTCTATTAATGACTATTTTCCAAATTTCAAAACAAAAGATGGAAATTTTAAGGAGGTGACGAGACCATGACCAAAGCTGGAATCCAGATTGAGAAAGCTGGAAAGACATGAAAGATTCAGTTGCAGAAACGCGTCTTTCCTGGTTTCGTCATCAGCAGCCCAATAGCAAGAAAAAAAAAAAAAAAAAAAGAATATTCACTGCACAATATTCAGTTGTCTGTTATTTAATGTGTCACCTTTCTTTTGTGGCCTTAGTAGCAGGCTAGCCTGGTCATGATAACTTCATGTGAGACGACGGGACTGTACTGCTTGGTGGCAAAGCATTTCCCACCACCAAAGGTACAAGTCGAAGTGGAATTCACCACATCCACGAGTCCCATTGCAGCATTTGACAGCTCGAGGCGAAGCTGACTGAGCCAAGCCCACCGCCATGTAGGGCTCTTCACCAATATGCGCACAAGAGCAAATGCACCCTCAAAATCCTTCGATCCCATGATATAACCACAATCTATCCCCAACTTTCCACTGGGGGTTCCGCTCCTCTCCTTGCAGCTCATTTCTTTCTGCTGCCGGTTCTCTTTGCTTCCTTCTTCCCTCTCATCTCCGCAAAGCGCCGACCTATACTGAGCCTGGCCATGTGCCTCCCAGCCATCTTGCTGAACTGCAACAGTTTTGTCATATTTGTCCTGCTCGATGCTGACATCTGATCTTGAACTACAGTAAATGGCAGCCATTTTTTTAATCCGAGGCTTTACTCAGGTTTTCCCCTCCCTGTCCTGTGAATGTGAAAACATCCTTGCTTGCGTGGTATTAGCTTAAGTCCCAAAACAGCTGCGTGTCTAATTTCATATTCTCCACGCCAAAGTAGACAAAAAGAAAGCATTTAAGGATTGTCCCATGAGCCATAAAGTCAGAGAGCAAGCCACATGACAGATAGAAGCGATTTGACAAATTACAAACTTCAATCTCAGCTGAAAGCAACGCTGAATTCATGATGACCAGCACGTTTCCCACCTTCTTTGACCGTGGCAGACGTTCACATCATGATCTGCTCCAAACGTTCTTTTGTGCTACGGGCAAGAATGCGGAAGGGAATTTTTGCATTGCGAGACGTCGGAGGCACTCACCTGTACGTGATATGCTTGTGTTGCCACTTTTGCCCCGTGAGGGCGTACCGCCGTTTCCTGACGTTGAATTTTGAGACGCCTGCTATCTGGTCAGGAACGCCACATCTGGGCTTCTTCATCCACCTGCAAGAGACAGTCGAGGGGTGTTGTTATAACTGGCAACATTCTCAATGATTATATGGCAGATGCTTTACGGAGCTGTATCCCCCCCCCACCCCCCCAAAAAAAAAAACGCGGAGCATAGACAAACAATAAGTACAACATGCATGAATAAATGACACAAAAAGCTTTTATTCGGAGGGCAAAACACAACATGCACGCCTTTCTCAATTCACACATTTCCCCAGTAGGCGTTATCTCATCGAAAGACATATTACGCTCAAAGGGCACCTCACCTTAGTGTGTTACTGCTGCACAGAGAGAAGCAATGGGGAAATAGAAAACAGGCACACCGTTAGCTCACCCGGTTTCAGTCCATCGCTTAGATAGCAGTCACTCGGCTGGCGGACACATTACCACGTTACAGTTCAGTGACCAAATTGAGCTCATTGCCGTTTGGTAGCACGGATGGCATTTCAGCGTCGCCGGGGACAAATGTCAGCCAATACCGTTTGAGTTACGTGCAGGTAAAAAGTCTTCTTACAAAGTGTCAGGGATCGATGACAACTTTCAAAAGAAGATTTACCCTCACTTGAATTTCTAACGATACACGTGATTGTGTTTATGTATCTTTTTCCAGACAGTGTTTTGTTGCAAGGAGGTTAGTTTGTAGATGTTAGTAAACTACTAAAAAGTATAGCATAGTCTTTTACTGTCAATCGGATGTTCATCCGGTTTATAAAGCGCCACTTCACCTGCTGGAGAGTGATGAATGACCGACCATTTACTGACAAATTTCCTGACGCGCCCACCACCAAAAAAATTTTTTTTTTTAAGTTTATACAGTACAATGATAGTACAGTCATGCTCTCAGAAAATTCCCAAGTTTAAGGTCCAATGGAAATTGATCAGAACATTTCTGGGAATTGACCAGGAAATGTTCCACCCTTTGTCACCCCCCACACACAATTTCCTAAGCATGTGTAACTCACTCTATGGTGGTGCTGTCCAGAGCTCCTGTAACATTGAGGCCGTAGCGGCGCTGCATGGCAGCGATAGCGGACTGCATGACTCGGGAAGAACGTAGCACTGACATTCTGGGGTCTGCAGGAGGGAGGTAGCCATACCTTTGGAGCCATGTCTACGGACAAAGAAACACAAATTAGGGAGGGTAGAGAGAGTGAGACACATCGTAGTCTGGTGAAGGGTTTTTTTTGTTTTGTTACAGGTTGGTTATTGAGTAATAGTCTTATTCACTCCTGTGCGGACAGTAAGATCAAATAATTGTTGTCACGCATGTAAAGCAAAAAACAGAATGTCTTGAACAATCAAGTTGTTGTCTTTGCCTTTGGTGAATATGGCAGAATTGTGCTCACTGTAAACAATGATTGGAAGATTTGCCCAAGAATTTCTAATGAACAGATTAAGATCCGAAAAGCACAGACGAGTTGGCAGTTTTGGAGGAAATGTTCCTAATAAAAGGGAAATCGGCAGGGAAAAAAAATAGAATCTATGTCAGGTGTAGAGAGCAGAATGGAGTCTTTTATCGTGTCGTTTGGCTTGTCAGGAAAAGAAATTGCCACAATAGAGCTCGCGGTGTCGCTATAAAATCCTGCCAAAGGGAATCACTGCTCAGATCTTGGGAGGGAGGGGGGTGTCGGTCGGGCTTTCCCACGGAAGAGCTTTTGGGATTTGGCTCGTCCCAGACGCTCTGTATTCCTCATCATCAAAACGGTAAACAGAACAGCCGACGTCTGCATTTTTGTGACACAAATAAAACCTACCAATAAAAAGAACCAATGCATTGTACGCGTTTGAAATGTGTACGACGACACGGAAACATAAACACGCCAAGTGAGACTGGGAATCCAAAGCCTAATAAAACTGCCTGGCAGCAAGCTTCCCCCAATTAGCCTTCATGCTGCTGAGCTCGCTAGCAAAACGTGAGTATTATTCTACCATAAACTTGAGTATCGTTAGGCCGTTTACAGGTATGTGGAGTGGACTACATACGATGACATTTCCCAAACAGGCATGAATGCGTGGCTTGGGCAGTGTGAAAGCAGTATCCAGTGAAGGTCAAACCGTCACTCAGCGGAGCAAATGTGAGGTCATGACTGCATAAACAGTAACATCCGCTTTGTGTCACATCATAAGACAGAAAATGCCCAACACACAGGGAAAACGGTTTCATTTAAACGGCACAAGTCACACGAAAAAGGCAAAAAGTATCACTTTTTGATGAGGACAACTCCTTTATTCCAAAAGGAGTTTGGTAATTTGTGGATTAAAGAGAAAGGGGGTCATTTCAAGACCAATTTGTCCTCCAATTTATTCGCGTGGTCCAAAAGCACTGAGAGCTTTCACATAGCTCGACGGCATCTCAAAGAATATCCAAAATTGTTTCCAGCGCTCTCAGATCTCATTTTGTAACATCACTCTCGTCTCTACTGCTATATTTTTTACTTCTAATGCATACTCTCCCTTTTCATGTCCTGTAATCATCTGGTCTTCCTTGGCTCTCCTCTTTGAAATCACAGCCACATTTGGCTTTGCCCCTGACCACTGCCTTAGTGAGATGATCAGAAAAAAGGCATGGTACATTAAAAAAAAAAAAAAAAGACACAAGGCTCTTTTTCCTATGCCATTTTTTCAATAATAAATTTGTTCAAACATTTTCAACCCCTCTTTCAACCCTGTTCAGGGTTTCGATGAGTGCTGGAGTTTATCCCAGTTAACTTTGGCAATAGGTTTTCAATGTGCTCGTGTCACTCTTAGCCTAATTGGAGATGGGCGAGGGGAAATCTATCCCACAATGACTGCAGGAAAGTCAGCATGTGTACTACTGCACAACAGCAAATGGAAGAATATGAAATCCCATGCCGGTGAAACAAATGTGATACGGTATTTTAATGTTGATATTCTTTGAAGTAAACTGCTGGTTGTAGTAAAGGTACTTTGCGCTAGCAGCAAAGGCTTGTTTGGGTAGTGTCCAGTTAACCCATGGAAATGCGGCTTTAATAGCACATCGGCAAATGGTGAACGTGAAAATGCAAGTCAAGAGAAAGTCAAAGCCTACACAGAATAACTTTATGGGGCTGCTTTGGCTGTCTGCTAGTCGGTTAAGAGTGGCCCAACTTTTGTTAATAATCAGACGTCAATTCCAAAGCTATTTGGCTTCATCAAGTCCAAGGTTGCTTTGCGTCTTTCCGCCTTTATCACCATCCGTTTCCTTCATTAGTTTGTTCTGTTCTGTTTAACTACTTCCCCTGCTGTCTTTTATCGATTCACTTTCCGTGGCGATTTGAGGAT
Source organism: Hippocampus comes (assembly GCF_001891065.2). Lineage (NCBI taxonomy): Eukaryota > Metazoa > Chordata > Actinopteri > Syngnathiformes > Syngnathidae > Hippocampus > Hippocampus comes. Next base: position 857,974 of record NW_017805137.1, read on the forward strand.
CCTTGAAAATCAGCCCAAGCTCGACAGCCTCCTTTCGTCAATGATCTGAGCTCTCTTTATAGAAATGGTACGTCGAGTACTGTACTGTACTGATCACCGCTCAGATCGCTCCCCCTTCCAGCCCCTTCCAGGAGCTTGACAAAGAGAGGGAGCTGATGTGAACCCCAGGCCAACTCTCCCTCTCAAGCTCAGACCGCAGCGGACAAGCAGAAGGTGGCCTAATCACGACCATGGGTGCCATCAAAAGGCCAACGCGTAAGGCGACGGAATTACTCCATTATGGATGAGGTGTACGTCAGGGAGCCCAGCTGGCATCGCAGCACATTCGGAGCATGTGGCGACTGTTGATGTTGCCACTGCCGACAGATTAGCTGACATGAGTCTGGTCCCTCGGGTCACGGGGACAGCACACCATGTTTTGCTTCAGCCTACATGTGCGTCTGTGCTTGAGACATGACAGATGAACTTCACTGAAAAGATGGGAGGATGAAAGTGACTTTGAAAGAGGAAAAAGAATGGACACACAGGCCGAGAGTTCACTTGTGCCGGGTGGGAAAGCCTTTATTGACCGCGGCCCCTTCAAGTGTAAAATGCAGATGAGGCTGGACATGAGCTGACCACTTTGAGCTGGTTAAACATCTGTTGCTAGGTAAAACGGGTAACTGCCCATGCAACAGTGCAAACTGCAATATTTACAGATACGAGGAGGTAAGTGGGCTCTTGGTACAGGTGAGGCATTGGAACTTCGCCAAGGTCCACTTGCAAAGCATGCCAGATCTGACCACTCTAAATTATTCATCACACCAACAACCACTGGTGAGTGTGCCAGGGTTGTCAAGGAAACCACAGCCTTCCTGCCCACACCAGTGACCGCAAACCCACACGTAAACACGGAATCTAACTGCTCCGTTGCTCCTGAAATCCCTTCTGAAGCGCAAAAGGAAGTTGGACAAAACTACAGGCTGAGATTTGCCATGTGATGCACTGCGGGCGCTCCAAATTTTAAAACGGTACATAATCACCTTCTTGTGACCCAATACGCATCTGGACAAGGACACACACACACACACACACACACACACACACACACACACACACACACACGCGCGCGCGCGCACACAATACGTAATGCATGCCATGCTTACCTCAGTGGCCCCATTAGGACAAAATGTCACAAAAATGTCACCCACAAATGTCACAGTCTGATCCAACATACTGATCAGTGGTTAGCGCCTTTTGGGAAGGAGCGTATTCTTCTGGGGTCTTCTTTAGGATTTGAACTCAAACAAGTTTGAAATATGATCTATATTTTCAAAGCCTCTGCAAAAAGGATGAGTGTCGTACTCCGTTTAGCCGCAGATGGAAGAGAAACACCACACCAACAATGAGTTGATCTGTGTGTCGGACTCAGGCTGTGAATCTACACAGGTGTTGTATATGTCTCGAGGCGCGACATATGTGGACAACAGACTGACGTAGACACCCCAGTGGCTACATAATCTGCTCTTACACAAGCCAAATGACACACAGCAGTGACAAAAAAAACATGTCAGAATCACGTAAGATTTAAATCTGACATCTCAAAAACAAACAAATGCAATAGCTAAGACTATTTTACAACAATATAGGAGTGTCTTTGACTAAAGGTAGAACACGGTAACAGCCAAATTCCACTCCAACAGCTTTCCAGAAGCATCAGTCAGTCATCCTCTTTGTGGCCGTAAAAGGCTTTCTGATTGCAGCAATGCAGGCCCTCAATGGGGCCTTCTGCTGTGAGACAAGTGAGGGGCAAAGCTCTTCCTGAAGATGACCGGGTTTGGCTGGTACATCCCAAAATTAGCACACGCGGCCAACCAGATGTGGAAGCTGAGCGACCGACTGGGCGCACTCAGGTTTGCCTCAGCCGAAACGAGCAATAACGTCACGCAATTCATTTTATCTGTTTCTACGCTAATAGAGAAAATACTGGGTGGCGTAATGCAAAAAGACTCATTTAGCACGCGCAATGTGATTTATCCACCCCGGCACACTTTGCGTCTTTTAAGACAGCAGCTGAGAGACACCTGGAATGATGACTGAGGATATCGTGATGAGAGGTGAATGGGAGAAAAAAGAAAATCATTTCTGCTCAAGTAAATGTTTTTCAAAGGACAGAATCCAAAATTGTCAGGACCAAGTCAATTCTTTCTGAATGAGCTAATAGTGACTTGAAGAGAGTCACGAGGAGTCACGCCATATACGCCATATACTCTGACAAAACTCTTTTCAAGTGTATTTGCAACTGGGTCATTTCAGAAATTCGTGCAGCTCATTCATTGTTGCTCTCGGTCCCTTGACCACCTCCTGGACCAGTTTTCTGATGTTTTTGAGCGATTTGGGGGTACTGGCCAGCTCTTGCGAATGTCACGGTTGTGCCATCACTTGCTACTTGATGATGTCTTTACTTGTGTTCTAAGGTATATTGAACAACTTGGAAAGTCTTTTGTGTCCTTCTTCTGACTGCCACTTTTGAACGGTCCTCAGATATTGTGGAAACCGAGCAATTTGTAAAAAAAAAATCAAACTTGGGTTTTTTTCTTCACGAATGAAGGGTTCAGTGAATGTGCATATGAACCGGTTGGGTTCGGTACCTTAAGAACCACTGCAATAGAGACTTCAATTAAACTAACACGCATGTGTTGTGATCATGGGGTACCTAAAATAATGCATGCACGATCTTAACCCACAACTGTGAGGCAGACATACAAATCACTCGTTAACTGTGTGCCTCCAACACTGGTCAGTTTGCAAATGTTGGATTTTTGCATCCCTCAATATCTGAAATAGTGGACAGGAAGGCAACAGACTTGAGGTATCAATGAAAGATGAGAGCACTTACGAGGCATGCATTTAGGTTGCTCTGATGTCATCACTATGCCGCTCAAAGCCTGTTATGACAATCATATTAAATGTCATTTGAGATTCCCACTGTTCAGTTGAGTTTAATATCAATTTCTACTTTGAATAATCATTACGCCGGGATATGGATTGTAGATAAAGACTGCATGTTGCTATTCTATAAAAAAAAAAAAAAAAAACTCTTATAATTTAGGACTGAGTAACGGTAAGATCATTTTTGGTCGACAATAAATGCCAATTACTCAACTGAGAAGTGCAAAAATAGGATGAGCTCTCGCACAACGAGCCCATTGTTGAAACAAACACAATGAAGCGTGTGTTCAATAGACGTCAGAGCAGACAAAAGTTCCCGATTTGGACCATGGGGGGGAATAAGGACGGTGCTGTTGACGTGATCCTTTTTGACAAGACTACATTTTTCTTTTGACATCAAGTGATGTCCCGTTTCTTACCTCCACGCTGAACGGCTGCTCCTCTCCGTTCACGGCACATAAAATCCACAGCAACAACTGAAGGCATATCGTCCCCATCCAGCAGCTACGCACACATCTCCTTCTGCGCACCGTCAATAAAACCATAGTGAGCGCCGCTGCTTGTCGCTCTTTGTCTCTCGGTTCAAGTTTGACTCGCAGTCCCCACAAACAAACCGGAGGTGGGAGTCATCAATCCTCAGACGGCGAGCGGCAACATTGTTGATGCATCGAGGAAGGGATGGTGGAGGACAAGCAGCGAGTACAGTCAACAGCCCACACTGCGTTCTCAGGAGGAGGTTCGCTTAACCTCAGGTGGGGGGGACGAGAAGCACTTAACGACCGCCAGCCGCCTCGCGGTGCAGCCGTCCCCGGATCAGTCCTCCGGTGTCTCGGCTGTTGTTCAAAGCCTCCGGAATATTTTCTGCCTGGCGCGGCATAGCTGCTCGTTTTCAATTGCGCTTCCCACCCGGTGCGCATGCGCGGCTTCAGCAGACATATGAGCGCCCCCTCCACACACACACATTCAAATTGTGTGCAACAACGAACAAAACAAAACACAACTGACAGCAACGCTGTCACTTGATGCGTATGAGGTCGCTTGCACACGCTGTCACGCGCAACGTGCTGCGTTCACTGTGACAAGAGGAGGACTTTGCATTCCTTTCCCAGCACTGAACCACAGCCGCACAATAGCAGGGTATCCCCCAGTAGCACACAATAAAACGGGAATTCAGTTTTAAGGCCCCGCAATACAACATGTGAGTTATTCATGATTTCAAATGTATACATTTTTATGTCGCAATCAAAAACGAAGCATTTTCAACGTGGTTCCATTCAAAAGCGCGTGGCCCTTTTTGTAAATTCTGAACTGTTTTCATTCTTGCCATTTTCATTTAGATCCTCGTCATGGCCACTAGAGGGTAATGAGTGGCCCCTTGTGATTCAAGAAAGCTTGCAAACTCAAAAGATTCTCATTAGTATAATAAACAATCAGTGGTGTTCATGTCTTACATGAACTTCCTTTACTTGCTCTTTTCAAGTGATCGTTGATGAGTTAGTCAGCTGACTTGTCTTTTCTTTCAAACTTCCTGCTCCCAAACTGTCCTCCATCCTTTCCTCCTCAATGATTTCCTCTCACATTCAATAATCCTCAATACTCTTTTGGAAAGGTTCTGGCCCGTTCCAACTGGTCCACCCACCAGCGTGCGGCTTTGCCAAGATTCTCAAAGCCTCTCCAAACACGACTCTGTCTCATAACTGCTGCATCTGCTCCCCGGTCGGACCTTCTGGATCTCCTGGCAGAATCAGCATAAAAAGCAAAGTCTTCCGTCTGTCTCACGTTTGGTTCTTCACACAGAGGGATGGATTAAAAAAAAAAAAAAAAAAAAAATGGATGGGAACAGGAAGAGACGCTAATGATCCTTCTTGGAGCCGCTAATAAACACCTCTTTCAAATGGTGTGCTTTTGTCAAGATCACGTTAAACTCAAATCAAATTTTAGTTCCTAATACTTCTTCCGGTTTTGGCAGGAATATTATCAGGCTGTGTTCTCAACACTCCATCCAAAATACATTTGTAATATAAGCAATATCTATTTTCTGTGCTTGCCTTAGCTTGAGTGGAGGGGAGTAACTGCATGTAATTTCACTCGGATTGCGCTGAAGCTTTGTTTTAAACAGAAACCATAAGGACCACGTGAATAATGTAGTATTAATATTCCATTGCCCTATTACTGTGCATGCATCCCATCATCAAACGGAACACAACAAGAGATGATCCAAATAGTCTCTCAGAAGTACCGTAAATGATTCAGGAAGTCAACACATCTGGCCGGATGGCTCCAGCAGACGCTCATCACTCGAGTGAGCGCAATTCTTTCCAAGACCTTTTTTGCACAAGACGGACCGCTGCTCAATTAATCGGAGCCATGACGCCAGTATCCCTGCCACGTGACCGCGGTGGCGTTTGTTTCAAGAAATGAGCCATTTAGGCGTAAAAATAACTTGATGACCAGCATCGCTGCCAACGGACACCGCTCTGCCCGGAAAACGGTGTTTTCATTTGCCTAATTTGTCTGATCACACCAACCCAACAACGCCTTGTTTTATAGTTACAACAGCTTCCACTTTTCAGCAAAGACTTTCCAAAATATTTTGGAGTGAGCCTGTGAGAATTGTTATCCACTGCGAGGTGAGAGAAGTTGGATGAGAAGGCTTTTCCTGTATTTTATGCCAAAGGTGTTTGATGGGGGTCAGGCCCTTCACATTCCTTCGCATCAAACTCCTCCAAAAATGCCTTTATGGATTTTGGGGTGCAGTCATGCTGCACCAGAAAAGTATTTTCTCCCCAAAATATTGCAAGCATAGAATAATCCTTCATGTTTTGTCAAGATTTTAGGTGAGAGGCGTGCTACACCCGGGATGAGTCACCAGTCAATCACAGGACGCAGGTCGACGTATTTTGAAGAAACAGTGGAGTCAATTAGACGGACTTGCTTGGTGTGCTCAAACATAGTCGTTTGTTTACATCCAGCTCATCTGAAAATTAAAAACAGTTTGTAATCCAAAATAAAGTAAAATGATCATCTGCGGTAATCTAGATGAGTAGAAATGATTTACAAAATTGACATCATAGCAGAGACACTAAAAATATTTTAAACCACTTTTTATTTCCAAATAATGATCTATAATTCAAGCCTCGGGATGTTGGATGATGGCAATTGAGGTCGGGATATAAGCACCACTCTGGACAAAAATGATTCAGAATAGCCACTTGTTGCCCGGGAAGCGATGATCTCTGCATGTGAACTCAGCAGCGAAATTGGGAATTAGGTCGTTTGGCACTGTTGGCGAACTCTCTCACTTCTCAGTCTGACTCAGTGCGGCCGACAGTTTGTTTGTTAAACTTGCGCTTGTGGGGGGAATAGAAATGATGCCATAACAGAGCTAATGAGCTCAATTGGACAAAACGAGGCAGGGATGTGAAGCGCCAAGGCAGAGACCGCGTTCCATCCCCAACAATATTGTCCATGCTGTCATTGTATTCACTGGTTTGAATGTTATTATATCATTGGAAATTATGTTCCGCAAAAGTAAAACATTTGAACAGACAGCCGCTTTGATGAAATTACCTAAAAAGCATAGAATGGAGATAGTATGACCCAAATCGATTCCTTTTCTCAAACAGACTGAACATAATAATCCTCAGATTGGAGGGTTTATTTATGTACCAACCGAGAAAAATAAGCAATGATGCAATCGCATGCAATCTCTGCAGAAGGCATGCAGCACACACACACACACACACACACACACACACACACGCCAAAAATACTGTACATTTCCCCCACGACAGGGTCAAAACAGTAGATGATGTGAGTTGCTGTCAATCAACTTTTGGCATTCGGCAAAGCGGTTGAAAGCGCGTTTTTGCGTTTTGATTAAATAGTGCAAACCTAGAGCAGGGGACCGGGACAAAGCAAAGGAACTTGAAACAGACATCTGCACTGTCTTTTGTGTTGCGCATGATGTCTTCAAGAGCTGGCTTCGTTTCCATTTCCGTGATCCGCTATGAGAAACTCACTGCAGCACGGAACGAATCAGATATCAACTGCCAAACTGAGTGTGTTTGATGACTTTTTCTGACCAAAATTTTCATCCACGGCTTTACAGGGGCAGAAATTTCGACAAGTAAAGAAGTCATCCGTTGCCTGTAGTCAAATGAGAGTCAATCGCTCTTTTCAATTCCAGTCAAGACTTCGCCAACAGCTGTGTTATGCCAGTCACTTTGAAATGAGAATAAAACTCAAGTAGAATCACCTGACATAGCACGGAAAGGGACAGCTTGAAAGTCTTCCTGCGTGACACGGGTGTCCGCCCACAGCCAAGAACCAATTTTGTGCACAGAGGAGTCGGCCGCGTGAATGGCTGGCGGGAGCTATAATCAATCATAATTGCTCAGAGTCAGCCGATAAGTGAATTGCTCATCTTTCTGCCATGGCATTCCCATCACAGCTGAACTTGCAGCATTCAGCTTCTATTCTGCAGCGCGTTGAAGTGGACGCGAAGTGAAGCGAGGGAGACGATCCGTCACGGAGTAATTCCCACGTCATGTTAGATGCATTAAAACGTTACAAAGAAGATCATGTATCAGACCCAAATCACATAACCTGGTGTGTGTATGTGTGTTGGATAATAGGTCAGATCCACCTCCTCATTCCTCCACCACACATACAATGACATTAAAGAGCAGGGGCCTGATTTTGTTTGACTCTCACTGGTAAATTATTAACCACTTGGCAAACATCACTCTTGCTGTGTGTGCGTAGCATTCTCCAAACAGTTGATGAGAGAGAGAGAGAGAGAGAGAGAGAGAGAGAGAGAGAGAGAGAGAGAGAGAAATGGCTAAAGCCGTTGTTGCGCCCACTTGAAGTTTGCCTCACACTTTTAGTACGTACACCCGCATTATAGATCAACTCTTTTGAACCTTTATATTACAGACAACTGGACTTTGTCATATTGAGAGTGTTTAAGTACGTAAGTCAGATGGGAAATATATTCTCCGACGTGATGTAGTTTTACAATATTGAAAATACCTAAACAGTCGTCCAATGCTATTGTTACCTGCATGTAAAAGTTCATATATGAGGTCCGAGGGTGGGTCTGCATCCATCAGGCGAGACAGATCATCTTCAGAACTATAACGGACAGCACGCAAGCTTTGTGGATTTACTGATTACTGTTGGGCAGAAGCGAAGAAGCAGTCTTTGATCGGGCTGTTTGGCTTGCATTAAGTGCACAGTGCACCTCGGCGATATCCCGCAAAGAATGATGAGCTCGACCCGATGAACCGCTCTCAGCCTGTCAAAATGCCAGCGCGAGTGCTTCCATTGCAGGACAAATGAATCTATCAAGTGAAAAAGATGTATTCATTTGAAAGGTCAGTCCTGTCTCCGGCAGACACCTCAGGATACTTGCAAAATGTCATTATCTATAAATTGAATATTTGGAAGCGAGAGGTTGTCCAGACAGTGAAGAAATAAACATATGAGGTGTGTCGGGAAAAGTTTGAAACCCCTAGCCGGAGACCAGGAGTTTTCCTCTTCAAGGTTGGCAAGGTGATCAACCGACAAGTCTACCAAGAGCGCCTGCGGCCTTTGCTTTGTTCGATCCACAAGAAGAGTTGAGAGTGGACGGGACCACTCGCAACTGCCTCACCTTGACAACGCGCCTCCTCACAAGGCCTTAAGCAACCGACAATCCCTGGCTGAGGTGAACATTGCTGTGCTGAAGCATCTGTGCTCACCTGAACGGGCTACGTGGATTTCTTTTCTCCCTTGTTCCCAAGCGGACCTGTTTTGTAGACGTGGATGACATCATGAAAGCCGTCACGGCTGGATTTACAGAGATCTTGAAAGGGCGGCAGAAAAGCCTGGCAACGGGCGTCATGACTCCCGGGGGACTATGTTAAAGCAGAAGACTTAGAGTTGGGAATTAGGAAAATACCGTCAATTTTTTTTTTTTTTTTTTGTGACACCAGTCCTGGAACTCGTCTGACACAAATCCTAGGTTACGCTACAGCCAGATAAACCCAGCAGGAGGCCCAACATTTTTACTGCTCTTATGTTTGGATAGGAAAACAACCGAATGAGAATATAGAGAAGGAAAATACATTCAAAGTATAATCAGATTGGGTTCAGGCAGTTGTTTTGATGTTCATTATCTGGTTTCCATTCGGTAATTTTTTTTTGTCATTGTCCGAGTGCACAAATTATATTCACGGAAGCGATATCAAATCTACCATTCCAGTAGCACGCAATAGCCTGCGTGTATGTGTGTATTCTTAGACGCTCACCCGATGGACTTGAGGCACACTTGGTTCATTATCGCTATTTATTCTCGTTAAAGAAACCAAAGAGTAATATCTGCCTGGAACGATTCTTCATTCCTCCAATTCTGTTTTGTCACGAAATCTAATGAACGAGCTCCGCCAGCGGCGGTGCCAAACAGCTGTCGGCATCGGCACGCTATCTTATCAATGCCGCACACCGTTAAGGGCAATCGGACCCATTCGGCCCAGGATGAGATTGTTACAAATGGCAGTTGAAAACGCAATCTAAAATGATGATGGGCAATCCCCGCAAGAGGAGTAATCAGAGGCTAATAACCAACCAGGCAGCTCACCTGCACCGGTTGGACTGACGGGTGTTCTCGCGCTTTCTGATTGAGTCGTTTACGAATAGTCTGCATCGCTATTGTGAGGTGAAGATAGCTGCGGGCGAGATGTTCCAAGAGTTAATAGCGCAATCACGACGCGGGAACCTCTGCAATATGGGGCTGCTGCTGCTGCTGCTGCTGCTCTGACGGCGAGGCGCCGAGACAAATCCCAAACTCGTGGTCGACTGTGAAAGCGTTGATTCCATACCCTTAGGGTCCGGTATGCTAGTAAATTCTTCATCTTTACTACTTCTAGTCAGAGTTTCTGAATTCCCAACAGTCGCAAATGCAACATAGCAAAGTGACTTTTCTTTTTGAGGTCCGCTTTCTGCCCATGCACGTACTTGGACTAGTAAGCAAGTCACGACTGTTACACCTGCGAGTGTTGTGGAATCTTCCTTGAAAAGATGTCTGGACTCCCCTGAAGTGACTGGTGAGGGAAAAGGGATTACATGCACATCCTGCGGTTTTGTTTCTTTTCAGAAAATGTGGGCCAAAGAAAGAGACAGCTTGGCGAGCTGCTTCCTGACAAAAGACTTTCAAGTTCAGTTTGTCGACACTTGATCCAACTCTTGCTTTTGTCGTTGGCATACATCACTTTGTGTTTCTGCTGTGTTTTCTGAGTGGGATCATTTGGACGTCTGCCTTCAGCGTTACTCACGCAAAGAAACGGCACGTAGCTCTCCCACTGCAATCTGTATCTGTTGCACAGCAGCTGACATTGGGGAGGGACAGTGGTCACATGGCGCGTTTGCCTCTTTTCTCCACCCACCTCTCTCGTCCAACTCATAATTGGCGTCCAGATGGATTTGTTGGAGACTAAAGGAAGCTTAAACTGTGAAGGACAGTTTGTTTTTATTTTAAAAAAAAAATGTTTTTTTGGGGGGGGGGGGGTTACTACAACCTGTCACCAAAAGCCAACAATAAACATGACAAAGTTGATCTAAAACGTATATTTGGTCCAATATAATAGAGTTTCCAAGTCCTCCTAACTCTGACTGGATCGCTCAACATGACATAAACGAGTGTCAGAGGATTGTTATTTGGCACAATGAAAACACACATAACGTGGAGGAGAAAGGAGGAGAAAACATTTGCTATGTCATACGAGGATGATCACAATTTTATGGATGTTTTAATTCGCCCGTGTACATTGTCATTTATTCAGCTTAGACCAAGGTGGCACATTGTTTGTTTGGATTAGTCACATTTTGTTGCGACTCCGTCACTGAATCCTCTCCAAGCGTCGATACGATGACTCAAAATTCTTGCCAAACACGTTTTAAATTTGCAACGCTACAATTATAAAGTGTGATTTGGCATTTGGTATTTCGAACAGCACCGTGAATCACTCGGAATTTAGGTCAGTGTTTCAGGACCTTTCTAAGTACTGCACTGTTTTTATACCCCCCGTATACGATTGGCCTTTTATGCTGGATGGCGCTACGCTGGGGAGTAGTGAGAGTTACGAAAGACATTTTGGCTGTGTTGGCCAGTCAGTATGAATAGCACTTGTTAAATCAGCGGATGAAAACCATGCTAAAAAGGTACGTCTCCTTGAATGAAGCCATCTGACTCAGGAAATCAATGAAACATACTCGCGGGTGTGAGGAGGGCACTCGCTGCAAAGATGGAATACTCTTCATCATATCTCAAATGACGAAAACAGATGTGAGAGAGGGGGGAATCCTGTGGGGAGGAACTTGAATCGAATTACGTGCGCGTTTCAAAAAAACAGATGCACGCTCTCAAAAAAACAAGGCAAATATCTAACATTGCTGAAATGATGGATATAAAAATGAGACCAAAACTGGCTATTCCTCATTTTTCAAGCCAATTGCATGGAGGCAATTTGGAAGTTTGGTTCATATAAGTACTGGCCACATTGATATGATACAAAGTATCTCTTTAATTTAGCAAATGATGTTTTTTGTTGTTTTTTTTCTTAATCCTCTTCATCCCCAAGTGAAATAATAGCTACAGGGAGATTTTAATAGCGCACTTGGACAGGAACTGTCACCATGCTGTGTCAGACAAGGAGCAGCAGCTCAAGCAAAAATGTTAACTTCACCAAGAAGGAAACTTTGGAAGCCATTCATTATTGCCCTCTGGCAAAGCACCTGACTTTGACGTGTTCCCATTGAAATTTCAACTTGAGGGGGTGGGGGGAAGTGCTGAGTGTGAATTATGTTTTATTTTAATGCCTGTAATGAGCAGTCATCTGGAGGACAATGAACAAAACTAAAGTCATCCAAGTGTATAATTCAAAAACTTGAAATAACTAGTTTGCCTTCCAGTGTTATCCCCAAAAACAGAAAGTTCAAACTCGGAATGGATAAATGTAAATGGGATGTAAAACGGCCACAGTTTATTTGTGTTATCTTGAGTAACAATAGAATGAGATTCATATTTTTTTTTCTTCTCCCAATGGCAGGTCAAGCGTTACATCCTCCTCAAGACAAAGGAAATTAAACAAGAAAATTCTTCGCTGTGGGCAAAAAAGTCTGTCTCTTTTAAATGATTGGTGTTTCTATAATCTTCTATAAACAACAACAACAACAACAATAACAAGATACAGACGGGTACTCAAGTTGGTTTTGTGAAATGAACATCAGAGTATTTTTTTCCCCCCTGAACACTACTGTGATATGGAGAGCCGGTCGTTTTTTTTCTTCTCTTTTGAGTCAACTTTTAGAAAGCAGTCTCTGTTTGATTTGCTGTCTGCAAAGTCCACTTGATGAACTTTTTGAAGCTCCTGGAGGACAAGTGTCAAAGAAATGACCTTTCCTGCTTATCTTGTCTGTCTTAAATTCAGCACATGAGCGATACGCCCGAGAGAGAGAGCGCGTGAGTGAGATAACCTGAGGGAGTTTTTGAAAGAGCAGAAAGATTTAAGAAATGTCTCTGAGCCATAAACCCCGACTGTTGGCGGTTCGGTTATAGTTGGGCTTTGTGCAAAAATGCAAGTTGTAGATGAAACTTTATCAAGCAATAAACTGCTCGCCCACAGCCACAACATGATACAAAACAATGAGAGCGGAAAGCCTTCAAAAGTCCAGACCGATATGAGGTCGAATCACAAAACCAGAGGTTACGCTTCGATGATTTGAGTTGCCCCTTTGGGCTTCCTGAACATCACCGCCGCATCATTGACTCGTCTTATTACACAAACACGAGTTCAGGAACCACGACAATGGAGCCTTCAAAACAAACTTTAGGCGTGGTCTCGTCAAGCTCGATTCTCTTCTTGAGATAGTCCCAATGAGTCCATCTTACTCCATTGGCCTTGTCCTGCAGCGCTGTATCTTTTCCAGCCGGGTCACGGTGCTCTTATAGGAGAAAGTAATTGAGTATAGACTTTCATTCCCCAAGCGCGGTCCTCGCTGGAAATGCAACCGTGTGCCTCAAAGGGAGGTCAGGTGAGACATTTTGGATCAATGCGCACTAAGGATTCAGCACAGAATTTCACCAATTTCTCCACTGGTCGCGTCACATTGACAGTGCGAATTACAGACCGTACAATCTTCCAGTTTGGGCAAGCAAGGTGTAAATCTAAGGAGGTGGGCTCGACTGCCACACTCCGTGAAATTCCGAGCTTTTGTAGTGTGCCCAAGTGGTGACACGGCGTCCATCTCAGCGCGCACCAGGCAGAGTTTCGGATCGAGTTGTTATAAAGGCACGTACTGAGCAACAGCGAGATCAATCAGGTGTTTGTTTTTCATCCAGAGATCGCGGCGTCCATCCCAGCGCGCACCGGGGAGAGTTTCAGATCGAGTGTGATAAGGCACGTACTGAGCAACAGAGAGATCAATCAGGTGTTTGTTTTTCATCCAGAGATCCCTGCCATTCAACCAATCGGGGGTTTCAAAAGGAGGGCGGCTCCAAAATAGTCTTTTTAAAGCAAGGTTTCAAAGAAAGAAGTAGGGGTGCTTATGAATTTGCTTTGCGGTCTTTGCAAAGCCAATTATTACAATCATAAAGCTGAGCCACAGAGCTCCTTTTGCAAAATCGGGACTTTTCATTTGCTCTTATTGATCAGATTGTCAGAAATACAACGCAAATACTGTGTGACGGCGAACGTGCATGAAAAGTAGTTCATCTCAACGACTTCATCAATGAACGTGTGTGAGTGTTATTCAACTGGGTCATTTGGTGGAACTCAATCGGGAGATGAATGACTAAGTCAAAACATGCCGCCTCCTTGATCTCGCCAGCTCGAACATGTTCTCTCCAGATTCTTGTTTTATCCATCTGGTACTGCAGTCTGCACCCAAGTAGCCGGTGAGCAAATATTATGAGAGCGTTGATGAATCTCCAAATCAAAAGAATGAATCAAACGCAAGCAAAGTAGGTGTCAAAGTAAGTCGATGTGTTTCAGTGAGTCATCACCCGCAAGTTTGTTCAAATTAATCAGCGGAACAGAGACAGTAGCGGCAAGCTTGGAAAAGCCCAGATGACTTAAGTCAAATTCACCTCGTTTAGGACTTTTTCTTTGGGGGCGGGGGGATTGTATCTTTACCTGCCAGAGGATCCGAGCCTGTGCAATATTTCTGCCCACTCCGGTCAAACTAGCCACCGCAGGTTGAGCATTCAAATCACCAAAGAGCAGTCTTGCTAGTCGACTGTATTTCTTTTCCCATGACTGATACCATAAAATCAAAACATGTTTCTCAGCTTGACCGGGCCTCCTTGAGCAGGTGTTTGGGCTTAAAGTCTCCAGACATGAACAGTCGCAGCGATGTTTGACATAGATGCTTCGGATCGCCCCTCCAGTGGTATTTCCTCTTTTCTTTCCAAAGCTGGAAGCAATTTCCGCAAACTATTTGCCTGGTTGTTTTCTCCTTGAAATATCGGATCCAATCCGATATTTTAGACATTTTCAATACATCCCATTGTACACGTACGGCGATACTGTTCTAACGCGTAAAGGTCAAAAACACGCAAATAAAAAGTACCTTTAAAGACCTTCCTAGTATGAATAGATTTGTACTTCGGTTTTGCAGGTGTACCTGCTTTTGTGCTCACCAAGTATATGCACAGTCAAGTCCCTTTCGAGACGTGTACTTTGAAAATCTATTCATTTTAAGCACACTCACGGCATTTTAGAGTATTGCATTGATACTAATGTAAACAAATGAGCATACCCCGCATGCATACATGATGCGCTGATCATTAAAAGAGCCCATCTGAGTGCAGGGAGCGCTGATGGAAAGAAACGGGCGCAGAGTTCCGTTTGACGTGGAATCGACAAACAGCAGGGTGATTTTATTTTCACAACCAGAGCCGAGATGGGTTCGAACAACTTAACCAAGCCGAAGACTTTGAAAAGAAAGAGTCAGTTGTTGCCAAGAGAATCACGGTGATAGATTTAGATGTGGTCGATACGGATTCCGTGCCAGAGGCAGCTCCCTGACGCGAGCATATTCCACGTAGCGCTTACCCCGCTCTGCTGATTGAATGGTTGTATTGATAAAGTGTGCGCCTGCGTGCGCGGCTGCACGTGCCAGAGATATTCTGATCTCTTGGAATGTGTTGAACTAGAAAATGAGGAGCATTGACGGCGGGGAATGGGAATTCGGATGCTTTGGTAACATTTGAAAGCCTTCGTGTTCTCTGGCTCCCGCGCTGCATTTTAAAACTATTCTCTTGGCATTTGGCAGTGGAGTCTTGTACTATACGTGTGGGGGGGGGGGGGCATTTACAGGGGAACCTCTTCAAAGGCCAACATTGCTGACATCACACAATTGGTCATTTCCACCAACAACTCTATACATTTTTTTAAGGTCAAGTAGTGTTAGCGTCAGAGCTGTACATTCCACCATAATTTCAGTTTCTTTGTATAGCTCTTCATCACAAGAGTCTCAACGGACTTAAGACTTCACACTGAAGCAAGCTTTAAAAGAATCCAATTTCAGTCAGGCTCTTTATCTTACAACATGGTCAAATTGTATCTCTTTGTTATGCAAATGCCGGGCTGTCAGCATGCACAAAAACATTCGGACATTAATCATAAACTCGCTAATAACACTGATCCGTTCTTTTCTCCCTTTGACTTTTTTTTCAGAAACTGAGCCAAATGAATGCTCGTGTTGTCCCTACAAATCTGAATGACTATTTGACACTGAGCGTGTTGACATTGTAATACCTAATTAACCCCGTAAAACATATTTTGCCGTCATGTCCAACTGGTTAGATTAAACGTTTTGGGGCAGGGTGGGGTTCCGAGTGAGCTGAAAGGTGGACAGAAGCCGTGGGGATTCAAGCATTCTTTTATTTCAATGATTACAATCTTTGATGATTTCCAGGCAGTCGATTCCTCTGTTTCCACTTCTAATGTTGTCTACATTTTCCTTTTAAGTTCACCTCCAGGGCGCTGGCAAGCGATTCCCCTTACTCAGATGCTGATCGCTAGTGTACGAAGCGCATTCTCCTCCCTAAGATGTATTTAGGGCTTATTTCCGTGAGAGAGCGCATCTCTTTAAATCACACTGTGGGCTGCTTAGAAGCTTTCTCAACCGTCTTTATTGTCGAAGCTGAGCAGCAAAGCCAGGAACAGACAGAGCTGCATTTTTAGTAGCTCCATTATTCTGATTGCCTTTAACCTTGAATCGATATTTACAGCATTGACAACACAAAGGCTTGAAGATCCAAGCATTGGCCTCACATTGGAGGTCCAAGTGAGCTAGCCGTGGCTTTTCCTCACAATAAAATCATCCTTTGCCAGCTCGTGCGGCATGCCCGCGTTGCGCGTTGTTTGCAAAATGAATAGAATTGCCACGAGGACGGCACATAAAAAGGTCAAATGAGGGATGATATTTGAATTTTTAAAAAGGCGAAAAAGGAGAAGGAGGAGAAATGGTGAAAAATCAAGTCTGTGGAGTGCATGAAAGGCCAACAGCCCACGCTGTGATTCCATCTGGCCTTTCAGCACAGCGTGTTCGCCTTTGCGTGTGTTTGGAGCCAGTGAAAGGTTGACAAAGTGTGACATGACCCCATACATGCGTGAGCGTACGTAAGTGGCAGAATGCTTCTGGTATGTATGTTTTGCGTTTCGAGAATGAGCCTGCTACTTTGTGTTAGTATGCAAGCACAGGCTTGTGTGCTTGCTGTGCGCGTTTTGGTGTGTTTGTCCCGCCAATGTGGCGCGAGGATGAACGTGTGTGGCAAGTCCATGAGTTGTTTCATTGTCTGACCTGTATTCATGGAGGCAAGTAGGTCAGTGGGGATGTACCTGTGATACTGGCACGAAGGAAGTGCCTAAAGATGAGCCAAAAAAAAAAAAGAAGAGTAATTTGACTTTGTACAATCTTCTAATATCTTCCAAACAAGCTTTCCAAGCACAAAGGATTTGATCCAACAATACACTGGAAAATCAAATAACCATGCAAGAACCCCTCCCTCAAGACCTAGTTCCGGGCTGAAGTCCAGGGGAAGTTTATTATCGATAAAAATGTCAGTGCAAAGTGCAGGACTCCTTCAAAGAGCAGCAACAAATCTTCACAGCAGCGCTCCATGACAAATATTTGTCAAAGAAAGGGAGATAGCGTTTATGTTTGCATATTCTCAGTGACCTGGATTACTTTTTACTGAATACATTTGAAAAACTATCCATCTGTCATTCATAAACTGCTCATTAGGCTCTTGGGTGAGGAGTCTAATTCAAACATCCATCCATCCATTTTCGAATCCGCTTCTCCTTACGAGGGTCACGGGGTGTGCCGTCGTCTATCACAGCTGTCGTGGGGCAGTAAGTGGGTTACACCCTGAACTGGGTGCCAGCCAATCGCGGGGCACACATCGACGAAGAACCATTGGCACTCACAATTGCAATTTGGAGTGCCCAATCAACTTGCCATGAATGTTTTTGGAATGTGGGCAGAAACCGGACTACCCGGAGAAAACCCACGCAGGCACGTGGAGAACATGCAAACTCCACAAAGGACGGCCGGAGCCGGAATCGAACCCTGCACGTCTGCACTGTGAAGCAGACATGCTAAACAGCCGCTCAGCGGCCCGCCCTCAAACATTATTATGCCGGTAATTATTATTATTGCTATTACAGGGTGGAACGGTGGTTGTCCTTCAAGGTTTCTTGACCCATTTAAGATGAAGTTGCCCTTGTAGAATTGTTTTATTGAAGCGTATAACTCAGCTACATTTTTGTATGTATGTTCTCAGTGGCTACTTTTACATTTACAACAATCTCCCTGAGTTGGCCGCCAAGGCATAGGTTATCAACGATGATAAAAGTCAAACCTTTGGAAAACAACAAAAGATTCAGTGCGGTGATTTGAACTGTCTAACCAGATGCTGCTGTATATATTTTTTGCTTTGTGGAAGCAGACGGCGTGGCCATTTTCTGGGCTGCAGTCAAGAACGCCAGCCCCTTGCAGCTATTCATTATCGTAAGTGTGTCTGCAGCACAAGTGAGCGGGCAGTGGCGCGACGCACGGGAGGAAAAGATTGCTGAAACAAGCTTTCCAAAAGGAGGGAGATCTGCAAGGACACTTTTTAATTCACGAGAGGACCCAATTTGCCTGACTTTGGCTGACATGACTTGGCTCTTTTTTATTTTTTTGTTCAAAAAAAAAAAAAAAAAAAAGATCCGATTAAGACATCACATTTATTCATCGGTTATTAAACAGGACCAAAGGTTGTGAAAGATGTCGTCTACTGATTATGGTGATGTATTTTACCAACCTTCGTAAAAAAAAGACCCGCACATTTAAATTGCTGAGACAGATCATCGACAACCTGGACTGTGTGCAGGCTGATGAGGGACTTAAAAGTACAAAGCCAGTGACTACTCCAAATACTGGTATTCAGGCTTAAGAGGCCTGCAAGTTTCTTCATGATTTGAGAGCTCAAACTATCAACCCCGAAAGAACTTCTAATCCTTGGATATGTTTAACTCTGTCACTTGGTCCCTGCATGTCAGTTTTATTAAGGCTTCCTCTTCTGGTGGCATCCCCCAGGGCTCCTTCTTTAGACCCATTTACTTTATGGTTCATTCATGTTTAATTACTTTCATCAGGTTGGTACAGCAGGAAAAGAAAGTCAAGAAACGTCACAGGCCAGTTGATACCACCTTTGCGGACTCAGTGCAGTCTTCTTGTTTGGGTTCCCCAATGGCTTTACTTTCTTTAAAGTGAATTAGTTTATTTAACAGCAGAACGAGCACATCGACAAACTTCCCAGAATAGTCGATGCAACTTTTGTGTATTGGGAGTAGCCTCCCTGTATGGTCTGGCCCAGGACTTCTGATTGAACCCCATTTTGATTATTTTGTAAATGGCAACATTATGTTAAAGTCGTTCAATAATAATAATAATAATATTAATAAAGTGAGAGAATGCCAACAACTTTGCAAACTAGTTAAGTGACAGTTATTGAGAAAAGACATAAAAGTCATGCTATAAGTGCAAGTCAAGAAAATTCAGAGAGTTGATGCCACGTGTGTGACTTGAGAGCAGCCTGACGCTGCATCTTCCCCATGCCGCCTCACACGACTCACTTTGCAGATGAGGTTGGCAGGAGTAGATCGGCTCTATAGTTCAGACTAATTTATATCCTCTGCAGAGGAAGGTGCATTAGGGAGATCAGCCTCATCCACAACTGCCACATTGCAAACAATCTGCCATGACTAAACAAAAACCAGGGTGCACAACCATAAACATAAATGAATGGTTTGCGAGCCCGCACAATCAGTTTAGGCATAATTCGATTTAACTGGCACGACTCAAGCAGCAGTCGGGAAGCTTTACATCACATGATTCATTAATTTTTTGGGGGATTTTTTTCCAGGAATGCATAAACGTCATTAGTCTGTCATGAGCGCACATTGCACTGAACTCAAAGGACATTGTTCTTCCACTGAGAAGTATATATTGATTTAAAAGCATATTGTCAGCCAAGACCTTGTTGTTTCAGTTCAGTCTTGTGCAACGATGCCTTGGCTTGAATTGTCCCTGCAAGCTTGCACTACACCTCTCTCCTCCCTACAGCTCGCTGTCACTTTCTCCGTTAGTTTTTTGGGTGGGTTATAGTTGCACCAAAGTTCAGAGAATGTAGTGATGAAGATCATGCATTGGGTGCGCATTTTTGGGCTCTCACTTCATGGGAATCTCTCCTTGTCAGTTGCAATCCCGAAGTTTAAAGAGTGCAGGGCAGATGCAAAGCCCGCAGGAAACAGCCCAAGCTTCGGCTCAAGCGCTGACCTCCTCCGATGACAACCATATGCTTCTATATTAAATATGCATGTCTGTGGAGAGTCTGACATGTGATGTTCAGTGTCTAAAACAACAAGAGTCAAAGTGGCGAGGACCTCTTTTCCCATACGGTTTAGTGGAAATTTGAGATCTTCATTAGACCGAAAGCAACAAAAACCTTTCATATTGGGGTTGGCAGTAGCTTAGCGCGTGTGAATTTGGCGACTACCCAGTTCAAGAAATAAAGCAATCGAGAACTTGTTTAAGATTTGTCAGTTTCACTTTTGGTTACACCGACAACATAGTGATCTACAGTTGTGCACTCACACCCGATTGTGTTACAGTAATCATTCGATTCTTGGTTGTTGAGCAACATAATCTTCCCCTACATGCGTTTGAACAACCTGCAGTCAGTGCATGTAAAGCTTCGCCGAAGCATCCATTGAATCAAGCTTTTGTTGTTGCTTATGATTCCAGCGCATCCCTCCGGATAAACCCCGGCTTAATGGGAATGCTTGCTTTCGAAGGAGGCTGTTTCCATCAGCGGCGGCAGGAGAAGGCCTTCCGCTGCACAGTTTGTCAAAAAAAAAAAAAAAAAAAAAGCTCCAATTTGGAGAAAGTTGCAATGAATTGCGTCAATCGTTCAACCAGCTGTAGCAGTGTGCCAGCCATAAAGCGGTCAGTAAATGGCACCGATCTGCAGTTGGGGACAGAAGAACTTCTTATCAGGTGCCAATTTTGCAACGCTCGCTCCGGTGTCAATGGGCGAGCCGCGGGCAAGGGAAAGATGATTACAGAAATTGCAACGCCTAAGCTCTCAACTGCTGATGGCCTCACGGCTCTCTGAGTGACACCTAAAGGGAAAGAGAAAAAGGGAAGTGCAGAGCGACTTTGAAGAAACTGTTAATTATGTGGTGTGTTTATATTGCTGTATCGCCCTGCTGCTTGTTTGTTGTTATGGCAAGCCGGTAGCCGGTAGCCACTGTGGCGTGGCCTCGTCACTGTCTCGTGACCTCATCGTGGAGTGACTGAGCAAACCTGTGGGTGGCCTCAAGGGGGCTTCTGTCCTTGAGCTGTCAAAGCTTTTTTGAAATACCGCACTGGCCTCAAGTCAAGATGACAGATTAGAAAGTGTAATAAAAGTAAAAGGCTCTTCACAAGTATATACTGGCTTCACATTTAGGGTTTTAAACTTGACCCATTTTTTTCCTGAAATAATTTTACCTTGGATTTTTTTTAGATAAAAAAAAAATATATATATATATATATATATATAAAAAGGCATTTTACGAGAATGTTTTTACTGCTGGAGGCTTGTCATTTTATGGTGACTAACGCCGCCTGTAACGGCATTCTGTGCAATCCACCTCGAAATTCTCAGGTTGGACCCATTTTCTAATAGAGAAACGGGTTATTAACTCCAAGGTCAACGGGCACATAAATGTGGTCGGATTATTCAATCGAAGCTCTGTCCATATTGCTACCAGCACATCTTTGTGCATCCCGTCGCTTTCCAGCCACAGTCACATGATATCACAGGCAATGCTTACAGTCCATCACAGACAAGGAGTGGATGGGACCGATGGGGAACTTAAAGGTCACGTGAGTCACCACGGTTGCAAACACCTCTTGTGGACGTCTTTATCCAGCATGTTAAAGCTACGACCGATGAAAGAAAATTTAAATTTTTATGATAAAACACCGTGTGTGTGTGTGTGTGTGTGTGTGTGTGTGTGTGTGTGTGTGTGTGTGTGTGTGTGTGTGTGTGTGTGTGTGTGTGTGTGTAAAAGTGGATTGAGAATGCTTCCACTCCTCAATAAAAAACGTTTATTCTTCACCCCGCCTTGAGTGAATCCCGTTGCAGTTGACAGGATGTTATTTGGAGTAATTGTCAGCTGAGTCACCACTCCAGGAGCTGAGAAGGAGGCTCGTGCGTCATCTGAAAAGGTCAACTCAACTGGACTTTCAAGCTACAAAAGCAAATGTCTTTGAAGGATTCATTTGAACACCAAATGCGTTTTGAAAACGGCTTTGCGGCTCCAACGCTGCGGTGCTGGATTGCGATGTGAGGCACCACCCTTTGTTTGATTGATGACAAGGAGCTTTGTGAATCGTTAATTCAGCTGTAATTAATATTGATTAGATTACTGTAGCTGGTAATAATACACGCTTATCTGCAGGGGAGAATGTGGCTTGCATAAACAACCCCGGAGCCAAATTAGGAGAGCAATAAAGAAGCAATAAGCAAATAATGAGCATGGGATATGGATAGTGTTGTTAAAAAAAAAACACTTAAAACAGAGAGTTCCCTGCTTTTGACATGGCGCCCCATTAAGTGTTGTTGCCTATGTTTTGAAATTTGTGTTATTGGTTTTGAGCTAGCACTTGTTTTCTGATGCGGTTGACTTCCGTCCAACAGTTATTAACAAATCTTCGAAACATCTGAGCAACATAATGTTTTGTAACAAATCCCCCAGGACACTTAAAGCTGCTTTGCTACCATACGGTCTGTTATGTTTATCAGCAGTAGCACATCGTTGATGTTGTTGTTGTTTTTTTTTTTTAAATAATCTTTGCTTTCACTAAATCCTTGTTAATGCCCAACTCGGCCCCCTGAGCTTTTAACATGACGAAGGGGAATGCAAAATTTGTGGGGGAACGCAATCTATTATTTTAATGATATGTTCATGGTTTACATTTCCATCTGCTCTCAGCTCACAGCAGCCCAAAAGACGCATTGTTTCTCTCGCTCGCTTAAAAGTTACGTGGAACGGGGTGTTGACGCCTGTGCTCCTCGATGTATCAAGCACAACTTCAGGGCAACCAAATGTTTTGTGATACACATAGAGAACTGCTGGGTACACAAATTTACAGTCAATATGGTGCGTATCGTGTGATATAAATATGTATTTAGGGGGGTAATTTGATGAAAGCATGTCACAGACTTAAGAGACTTTTGAAATGTTTTCAATTCATAGGCCTCCTTTCAGGAATTATAATTGTGACTAAGGGTTGACTTGACAAAAGTTATTTTTACTTATTTATTTTTTCAATGGAGAGCCCAGGGACCAAAATGAAGGCATGGCAGATGAAGAAGAAGACAAGCATATTAATATGATGATTTGTTTGTAGCGTATTGATTGTTGCAATGCTGCGCCGTAATGCACAGTGCACGCTGCGGTCTGACCAGGCCCGCGGTCTTTCAGCTTCCATTAGCTGGCAAATCCCCACACAGTCAGGGCGCCGATCAATGAAGTTGCATCTCAAGTTGTAATGGAAGCATCACGGTTGAAACATCAAACGCACGGTCGCCATACAGAGACTGAAGTCATTTCGTGTTGGATGCTTATTTAGGAAAAAGTTTGGCTTGTGAAAAGTTGAACACCAAGCCCCTCCCCATCTACTGAAGCATCGCGCCAGGGCTAATTTCAATCAAACGATTCTGCGGAAACTAAATCTCTCATTAGCCGCGCTCACTCTGACAAATGTTGACTCCCGATATGGGCGAACGCTGGTAACTACCAGCGAGTGTCGTTCTAATTAAATTCACCTTTATTCCTCCTAGCGGTAGTTGTTGGCATGATGTCTATGCTCTCCATCCACCGCCTTCCCTCAAGCCATATCAACTAATGACCACTTCTCGGGAGCTGTGTGGAGCATTCCTGGAAACTCACAATCACATTACCATCTGGTTGATGGCATGAGTGTACGTGCTTATATATTATGTGTTTTTATATACATATAACACACACACACACACACACACACACACACACACACACACACACACTGTATTAAAGCAAACATTGTTCATGTCTCACTGCCTCACAGGTGACAGTTTACAATTGGGTGGGAGGATGAAGGTGACGTCTTCCTACCCCGGTGTGCTGACATTGTGCACTGGGGCCCAGGAAAAAAAAATCCCATTAACCAAGTAAAATAAATACTTTAATCGTTCATAACAATGTTAGGTGAAATAATCATTTTTAATTCAAGTTGACAGCTGACTGCATGCGCCACACGTAATAAAATGATGATGTAACCCACCCAGATGGCGTTTGTTTGCATTTTGGGTTCAATGCAGGTGGATAGTTGGCTTGAATTTCATATTTACAAGGAGGACTCAAACAGAGAGCGATTACTATTACATGCAGAGATAAAATGATGTATTCTTTGTACCACTGATTTAATGTGTTTGCGTTTGTGTTATAGCTGCAGCTGTTGCGGAGGGCGCTATATGACTGAAGTTGAGTTGAGTTCCTGAAAGTCGGATACAAAGTACAGATAACCTAATGTGAGCTTTGGAATGTGAAATAAAGCCCTGGGGAGAAACATACATGCACGAGGATTCACATGCAAAGTCCAAACAGAACGGCCAGAGACTTCCCGGAACTCCAAACCTCAGAACTGAAAAATGGATAGGTTTTCATTTAAGGTTTAAAGGCCTCCTCCAACTCTCGAGCGTTAAGTAAATAAACGGGCATGGCCATTCCTGGGGGAAATGTGGCGCTAGCCAAAACATTTAGCACACAAACTAGGCAAAAATAACAACTCTGGGATCTGTGACAACGTAGAAGTTGCATCCGTTTAAATATAATGTGACAAATGGTCATCCAAACTGTGACTTTCCCATGGGAAACACCCAACACCCACAATTCGCAGGAAGTTCATCCAAGGACAGAGGATGAGAATGAGGTCACGCTCGACGTCAACAGAACTGTCAGCTGAGACGTTCGCCTGAGCTGAACTTTAAGCGGTAGCAGTGTGTCAATGACCATCTTTCTACCTTCACAAACAGTATGTGAGTCTCATTTTTTTTGTATATCGATACAATCGGCAATTATACAGTAATTTGAGAGCACATGTCGCACTAAACCAGTGAGTGAGTAAGTTCACAGAGCTCTTGTGTTGGATCTTTGAACTTATAAGTACAGTCGGTGACAATTAATCATCGGTGACACTTTACCTTCAAGGTGGTCAATGGCACATTACGAGACTTCATCGCTCCAGGACAACTGTCGGCGTTCGGTGTTCTCCGGCTGGTTAAATGACGGTTGGCCATGACACAGATGAAATAATAGAAAGAAAGAAAAAAAGTATCTTAATAGAGAGTACACACTGTATTCATATCCATGTTATATAGGTCAAGTTTGCAATTAGCAGTCCAACAATTACTTGGGCTGGAAATTTGGATTTGATAGTATTTTCCCGTCAGTCGACAAAAGACGAAAATTAAAGAGTGAGAGGCAGGTATGACATTTTGTTAATCTACAAGATGATGCCTGCGTCCCTTTAGTGGCAGATGGTGCGTAGAAACAAAAGCAAAATGCCAGGAGGGTGGTTGGCATTTGACGATAGAGTGGGCGCGGGGACTTTCTTAGAGAAGGTGTGTGTGGGAAGCTGTGTTAAATTGTGTAAGAAGACGAAAAACATCAGAAATGGTTTGAACACAGCATCATTGAATGGACATTTCAACAAATTGCAGGGTTTGTGATCGTTGCCTTTGAACAGAGTTTGTCAAAGGTCAGAAAAATCCAGTGCTTTGTTCTTTGCCATTATTGGGTGCTCGAGCTACAAAGTATTTGTTTAGGGTCAATATATCGTTGGAGGGACCGTGACCTGTGGCTGAGACAAAGCCTGACACTGGGTAGCACATTTCGATTCAATACTGCCTTCATAGTTCATTGTATCTTACAGAGAATGAAACCCCCCAGTCGCAGCCTATCTTGTGATCACCGTCCATGAGAATAAACAAAATTATCGACCAAAGGAAATGGTAATTTTTTTACCTTAACTGCACTGTAAGGGAAATGTATTGATTCCCTGTTACAAATGACTAAATGAAATCATTAGGCTCAATCAAATTAATTGCATGCGAGTTGTCTGATCATTAGCGTTAATTAAGACTAATCCCACTCTTAGCCAGTTGAAGTGAATCTGTGGCTATGGCAACCCACTCCCAAATGGTAAGTACCGATGAGGCCTGCTGGCTCTTCTTCACTCCCTGCAGCAGTCATGTGATTTGTTGAGCAATTACCACACAGCAAGAGAAAAAGGAGCACTTGTGACAAACTCATCAGTATCCTGTTTTATGTGCCAAATTCTTCCAATGTCACCCAAAACACAACACGTAAAGGCAAGTAAATGCAAATTACACCATATACTCTTCAAGTTGGCCGACATTCATTTTAGATTGCAGTACTAGTAAAATTGACTGAGGGAAGGCTGAGCAGGATGATCAGATTCAGCTGTGTAAAAAAAAATCTCCTTTACAATCTTAAATGATGCCAATTTAAACTACTTCATGAACATTGGTTATTATATCCCGTTTATGGGTGTAAGGTGTAATCTTCAATGTGCAATATCTGAGAATTCACTTTTTTTTTAATCACATACCTGTTGTGCGGGATCAAAATGAACGTGGCTGAGTGATCCAGTTTGGCTCAATACTGTCACCTGGCGGATACTATTGTGAACAACATAAACGACGTGCGTCAAAGGGTCACCTCGATTGCCTCCAAATATGGAAAAATAAAAACGGGAGAACCATTGGAGAATCAGAGAAAGCCTTAAGTTGTTCTTTTACTAACGTCAAGATAAAGGGGGAAAATACACAGCTTCGTTTTGCTCTCACTGTTTTCCGGATATCCGGCAGCTGCCCACTGCGCTTGTGTGACCGTTACCCAGAATGCCCGGTAATTCACTCCCCATTAGTTGAATTATAGTTTATTTAAAATGAAATATTAGAACGTAAAAATATACATACTTAAATATTTTAGAATTTACTTTATAAAGTGCATTTTTATGTGTAAAAATGCTATGTTGACACCTATACTTAACTACGTAACAACATAATAGCATTTATATATCAAGAGACGATTAACCTTCCACGGCTGGTCCGATGGCGGTGAGATCACAATTGATTGCTTCAGTGAGTTACAGAACCTCTACGTTTCTTCTCTCCCCTCCCTCACCGCCGGCCTTGACTAGCCTTTTAAAAAACGTTACTGTAGCACTGTTATCATTTTTATAACATTTTTTTTCTTTTACTTTCTGATTCGATTAGAATTCTTCCTCTAGGCTGCATTTTTTTCACTTGGTTCATTTTGTCCATACAGGTACGATTAATATGAATGAATGTATGAATCTTGCTATACAATTCAATTCCCCTATGGAGACCTATGTATCTATCTATCATTAATTTGATAATTGATCCATTGTTACTATATATGTCAGCGCACCTTAATGATAATTGTACAAACTAATTTTAAAAAACTAAACAATTTGGGCTTCAACTGTTTACCTTTTGCTTCTGTACTGCACTCTCAACGTTTTTGTGCCTTCATGCGTCAACTAAGACGACACAAACTTCTTTTCATCATGTAAAAGCAACAGACAGAAACGTGGGATTATATTGTTCTAAAATGAATGAATTTCCAATTTACATGGGTGTTAACATAAAAAAATGTGACAAGATTTGGCTGTTTAGCTAATGTGCCTGATTTCGCTTTCATACGGTCTTGTGCAATATTTTGTGTTTTGGTGGTCAGTGTTTAAAAAAAAAAAGTCCATCTGATGTATAAATTATCATAAACTGTACACCACTACCCCTCCAAAAAAAATGAGTATAATCAGAAAAGTTGGTTACGATAATGAGGAATTTCAGGCTTTACCCCATGTATTGATAGATAGAAAGCAGTTACTGTACCTTCAAATTGCAGAAATTAATTACTCCAAACTAAAAACAAAACTGTTGATTCATATGTTGCAAAACACATTCATCCCCAACGTCCAATCAAAACAATCATAGTATGAGTGTTTTTAGTGACATTTATTATAACTGCCAACTTGTTTGGAATAATAGAAAAGCTATGCTGGTTATCTTATCATCAGTTTCATCAGATAAAACAAGCATACAATAACATGAATTTGTCATCTTCTAAAACAACCCCAGCTTGCATTCCACCATCATGTGTGGCTCACCCATTATTTCACTCTGTGCTGGGTCTGGGAAAAAAAAAAAAAAGTATGACTGGTTAGCAACATATTTGACAATTCTGACTGTAAATGAGTTTGAGTGCACGTCACCATTGAGGATGTCCTCAAAGCCGATAGATTCATCGGTGCCTCTGAGCGTGTCCAGTGCTAGGTTGGAGCTCTGTAAGAACGGCAGACGCTGGATCTGGAACCAGGAGGAAGATACAAAAGGCAACAATGGAAATATAAAGAAAGAAACCGCTCAGGTGTCAACATACACAGAGGCTCTCTCAACGTTACCTGTCTTGCTGCCCTATATTCCATCTGCAATTTAAGTGGGGCATGAAGACCTTGGATGTTTCTGAGGGAAGAGAAATTCATCTTGTCCTGGTTCAACTGGAACTGTTCGCCATGGAAATACGCCACAGCATTATGGGTCAACAGAAAATACTTGCATCAACAAATTACACAAAGAATTTGTTATATATTTTTGGGTGATGGTTGATGGAACTCTCTGTACGTCTTTGTTGACTGGAAGGCAGCATAAAATTGCTGCACAGTATCATTCAAAACATCACGGGTTAAGTGTTCAGTTTATGTGTCACTTTTTGTGTTATTAAAAAAAAAAAAAAGGTGTCTCGCATCAAGGTACCACTGTGTTTTACAAGCTCTCTTGATACAAAGAAACATAAAAAAAGGAGAATCCAAATAATCTTCTGGATCCTAAAGTGAGTCGTTATTCGAATCAACTTACATTTTTTTCTGACAACTCCAGTGGATGTCCAGGGATGATCTCAGTGTTTACATTGTTGAAACTAATCAGTAAACGACAACATATAAATAACACGTATTACAAGTCCGATGGTGCTCACGTGCAATTTTTAACTTCAAATAAAATTATTTATTCAGTATATACTGAATGTTATATCACGTAACTCACCCATGGCGCAGCGTATCGTGAACGCCGTAAGCCCCCGGTGGACAAAAGCCAGCCACTGGTACGCTCTCTTTCAGCTGAGACTGGATACCTCGAGAATTCTGATATTCATCCCATATATTTGTTAGTAATTCACATGGCAGAATTAAACACAGGAAATTCTCAAATAATCAATCTACGTTTAGGGAAGCAACCCGTATGTTCAACGCAAGCTAACGAGCGTTAGCTCCAGTGACTAATCATATTCACAATAAATGGGGCTGCATCGATGATGGCTGCAGAGGACACCGCACATAGTTGATGTATAAATAAAGATAGCAGTCAATACCATATTAGTAGTATTACTTTACATTAACGACAGGAAGAAAGTGAATCGAGGTACCATTATGATTCGACGACTTGGGCTTTGGCTTGAAGACTGAAATGTGTCGCATTTTTAAGACGCAATGTCCGGTGTGACGTCACGGTGTATGCGTCAAGCTTTTTTTTCCCTTATTGTTTCTCGAATACTGTATTTTAGCTCCAGCCTCCGACTGTTATCGCCGAAAACTTTTTTGTTTTGTTGCTGTAAAGACTACCGACGAGTGAAAAGATATTTGCATTCACTTGGCGTATGATACCATACCACACACGTCTAATGTTGTCGCTAATGACATGTGTAGTTTATTTTGGAGGGTATAGTTTATTTTTAGAGCGTCTGAAATGCAGCTCGAAAGATCCGAGCTTCGTTTCTATTAGTGGTTACTTTATATAATTAATAGTGACCGCATAATGTCAGATGGGGGTATAGCTCAGTGGTAGAGCATTTGACTGCAGATCAAGAGGTCCCCGGTTCAAATCCGGGTGCCCCCTCATTTTCTAAAAAAAATAATATCCACACTCATAATTTTTATTTACTTTCCCGCCTCTCTATAGTTGAAGGCTGACAAAAGCACAATTTTTGATTGAAACTAGTATAAATATGAAAATCAAAATACTGCAGCAAAAACAAATCCAGTATGTACATATCAAATGTACATTTTAGGAATAAAACCTGGCCAGGGACAAGGTCAGTGTGTACCCCTCCTCTTGCTCAAAGTCACTTTGGATAAGTTACCCATCGATCTGGAATTGGATCACTTGTAGAAAGCTCAGCCACCACCCATTATTATTATTTCAGAATGGAACTCTGTCGTAAACTGACGAGATCATGTGTAAATTATATCATGTAATGAACTGTACTGCTCTGTACTGTATTTCCATATTAAATATGGTTGCCTGTCATTTCTAAATTGCAACAGCATCGGGCCTTCCATGGTCAACCAAGGTTGGCCAATGTAGTTTGACTATTTAAGGCAAAAAATCGACAATAGTTTACAACATTCCATGTATATTGCATTGTTACACGCTCTATGCACACACATTAACGCTCGCTGCATCGGCTTGGTAATGTTTCATAATCACGAGAAGTACACACAACAACACGACTCACGGACAGTGAAGATACAGTCACGCATGGA
This sequence comes from Hippocampus comes, assembly GCF_001891065.2. Lineage (NCBI taxonomy): Eukaryota > Metazoa > Chordata > Actinopteri > Syngnathiformes > Syngnathidae > Hippocampus > Hippocampus comes. The sequence continues at coordinate 888,181 of NW_017805137.1, forward strand.
CACACACTCACACACAATTTCCCCTGCAATCTCTTTTCAGCTCATTGGCCCAAAAAGTGCCAAGTGAATTTATTATTAAGAGCCAAAGTCGAGGTCGTAGGGTATATTCACAGACCTCAAGCTATGAGCTGCCGGAGGAAATCAGGTCAGCTGAGCCACTGACCTCTTTTGAATCACTTCTTAACATACTGCCGCTTTGCCATCGTGGTCTCTGAAGTGTGGAACTGTATTGCGTCATACTGAGAGGCGATTATCATTTTACCTCTCACAAGAACAGTTCTCACTATGATGTAGCGTATTTCTACAGCCATGTATAATATGGCCACAATAGTAAATACATCATTAAATGAGTATGTTTCTGGACACTGTCCATTCACATTGCAGATTGCGGTTCATTATTGTGTGTGTGCGCGCTCGTGTGTGTGAGTGTGCGTGTATGCAGCTCATGGCGTATTTGAGAGTAACACACAGACAGCACCTTTCTGCCAATCTTCTTTTCCCTCGTGTGATGTGATGTGTGATTAGAGAGGCCCGCGTCCAGGCTGAAGCTTTGAATTCCAGCCAATGGCATCCATTATGTCATCGCCTCGCTTTGCATTTCGCATTTTAAAAAGACAGAAAGAACTTGCTTTTGTAAAATTTGCCTATGTAAAAGCACTGACAAAAGAAAAAGAATCAACCTGCTCCATTGATTAGCCGCATATCCATTTTGCACCATTATAAAGTCTTCTGAAATTTGCATGAAAATGCAGATTACATAACAATTGAACTGAACACCGTAATGCCTTGCAAACCAGAATAACAATCTGTAGATTGCAGATTTAGCCGTTTGGATAACAACTCTCATTAAAATACCCATCCTTTCCCGATTCGCGTTTATCCTGTTCAGGGTCACAGGTGAGCTGGAACCTATCCCAGCTGCATGCATTAAAATCAGGCGAATGAACCACTACGCTGTACTCAATGTAATCGATTTGTAAGTATTGCTTCAAAGCTCACACTGAATGCAGTACCACCATACGGGCAAATGACGGCAGCAAGGGACCAAGGAAAGAAAGGCAGCCACAAGCTCTTTATGATGACAAGCACGTTCTAGCACTTCATCAATTTCATTCCACATCTAGTTAAAAGTCATCCTTTGCTGGAGTCGGTCGTGTGGTCAGGTACTCTCTGTACTGGTCCGTCCGTGCATTTGCCCTACTCGGTGAAGTAGTGTTATTTAATGTTTTTTCATTTTCAATTCTCACTTTCACTGAATACAACAACATCAACATACTGTACTGGATGTAAAATGAAATAATAACAAATGGTACGTTCGGTGACCGGTAACCACGGTTAAACTATGAGCTATTTTGCCATGTGTTTCATATATCTACTATTTTTGGCATAGAGTACTGTATTTGTAAAAATATTTTTTGTTTTGTTGAATAAATGCCAAAAGGCTTTGTGGTATTCTGCTGACTGACTGCAAATGAGAAAGTGGCTGTGACAATCCATGCGGCGCGTTGTACCGCGGCAGCCTGCCTCGATATTATTTAATATTGATGGCAATACTGAGAGACCTGCGTGCTGATTCTTTGGTTTTACTTTGCCGAAGGGCCTTCGGAAGCCGTTGCTTTGATAACCTGGCAGGGTCACCGTGTGACATTTGGGGAGTTCAGTTTTTTTTCTTTTTTTTTTTGTGTCAGTGTTGCCTTGGCAAGTCACAAAGCTGCGGGGTCGAGTGCAGCTTCATCCACCGAAAACATCCTTGCATGAATTCGGTACGCATTTTGTGACATGAATCGCAACTATATGACATTTAAAATTTTAAGGTAATTATAAAAATGTAATTGAACTTTGGTGTGTGTTGGGGGGGGGGTCCACAATCATATATTCGTCCATATTTTTTTCTAGTTCTTGTCCTCATTCGGGTCACTGTTTTGCTGGAGCCAATCCCAGCTGACTTTGGGCAAGGGGGACACCGTGAACCAGCAAATTTCCACAATCACCTCCTGTACTATTATTGGATCTAATCACAGCATGCATAATGAACTCAGGTAGCTCATAATCACAGCCAAGTTATTATCTGATCATATCTCCGAGTTCACATCAGGAGTTCAGTGAGAGATTGTTCATCATCAGTCGGAGCTTAGCTTTGAATTTTAACCATGGGATGGAGATGATACCCAGATATTTAGAAGCACACACACACTCACCTTCACAGAAAGGAAGAGTTTTTAAGGTTCATTATTTGACATTTTTTTGAAACAGTTACTTGTCAGGATTCTGGGCCTCATTAGATCAAGCTTTCCTTTCCCCACCTGGATGTAATCAAGCGTCAACAAATACCCGTCAGTAAACACCGTCGCCTCGTTCACGCTCCTTTCACAAACAGTAATGTTCTTCTTTACTTGGCTTCATTCATATTTTTAATTTCAAATGTGTAATTTAATCATGCTCAAATTCATTGCAGCATAATACGGTGTTGTATTCCAGCGAATCCTCCAAAGATAGAATTACAATGGTCATGGATTCCATAGACCCAGTTTTTATATCACTGTGAGTCTGTGGCCAAATTAAGTGTGGGTCATGTTCAGCAGAGAGCATTTTTTTTTTTTGCTGGGCATAGTCACGTGTTTGCGTGTTGAGTATTGTGAGAGCAGCATCAGGTGCTTCCTACTTTTTATTGTATTTCTGCATGCGCCACAAAGCTCGAGCCCAATGCTTCACATTTTCAGATATCAGGAGCACGCATACGCTCTTGCATTCAACACACATGCATTATTTTTAGCAGCCCAAGTCACGGCTTCCTTCATTGTTATAGAAGAACACTCAAGCTCATAGCTGGGGAAGTTTGAAGACTGAAATAGCAAGAATTAGTCAGCGCGTCACTTCTGGATCCAGTGGCCTGAAAAGTAGCAACAAAAACCCTCTGCGATCATCTGGGGTAATGTTGAGAGTAGATGGCCAAAATGTGTAATTAAGCGACATGTAAAGGGGAGGAAAAGCACTTTTTCAAGGGGAGGTAGGGAGCCGTCAAAGTGGGAGATGAAATGAATGCTGAATAATGAGAACTTTATTTCTTTTAATGAAAGTACTATTTGGCATCTGGATGCTTGTAGGACTTCAGGTCCATATTTTATCATCAGATTTTAATAAGTCATACAGGATACCAGATCATTTCATGCCAGGTGATGTACGATACCAATAATATAAAAGGTCAAACAGTATATTTTTAGAACTAAATACCGTATTCCGTAAATATGATGCATTCATATTCATTTTATGTACCAGCTGTCAATGTGGCTGGAAAAAAAAACCCAACCTTCACTTCGTAAAAGCAGAATTTACATTCTGAATCAGTTTAAAAAAAAAAAAAAAAAAAAAGCAATCCCTGATAGTTGGCACAATTATAAACATTGAAAAAAAAATAATAATAATAAGCAGCGAAAGTATGTTACTCGTTCCAAACAACTCAGCAGTTTTGCTCTTTAGGGCTTTGTATATGCTGACATGCGTGCATGCGTGGCTCTCATTGCACAGTGCCAGTATGCACACAAACTGCTGATGTAGCCTGGAAAATAATGGCATTAGAATATCTATCATATATGCAATAGTGTAATCTCAAAACTGTCACACCACAATGCAGCCGTCGAATAATGGCGGACAAAGAAGGATTATATCATTGTAGGTTAATGGACGGAGACCACCGCACATTGGGTTATTGCATGCCACTAATCTGCCTGAATCGTATATTATGTCAGCCGTTATGCAGTTTGGGTTTATAGAAAAAACAGGCGAGGACTCCCAAATGCAATTTCCCGGGAGTGCTAATACATTTCCCTGAAATGTAGACAGCCGGGTGTTGTATTTGTGGAATTATCGAAATAAGGTAAGTGTCTCTGCCCTCCAACATTGAATCGAAATGCACCAAAAGAGACAGATCATATATCATTCTCTTTGGACAATTTAGAAATATGGGGTCACGGGTGGGGCGGCGGGGGCACTTTTGCTCTTTGCAAGAATCTAGGAGAGAAGATGAATTGTGAGATGAAACAGATGGCGTGTTATAATGATAGCGCCCTGTCCCTTTTCTGATTTACGTCCACTTTAATCTTATGATGCTCTGCAGCCGTAAGTAATCAGCCTCGCCTCTTCCCATCGCCGTAATCAACTTGTACCATAATTACATCTTCCTCTTTGCTTTGTCTTCGCCCTCCTCGATTCATTCATCAGGAACAATCTGCTTGCTCTCAATTCAACCCTAATCTTCTCTTGGTTGCTTAATTGCTTTTTATGTTTTATCCTCATGAATTCATTCAGAATTTGAAGCCGTCGGAGCGCAGCATGAATCCCCAACAAGTGCCTTGCTAATTCAATTAACTCTGTCTTTTCCAAAACATCTTAGCGATTGCGAATCAAAATATTAAGTCTCAATGGAGTGACGATATTAATATATAGATATATTATATATAAGTTCTTTTTGACAGCTCTACTCCAAGTGACTGTTAAGAAACATGTTAGGAGAGCGAGGAGGCTCCAGAGATTGACAGAAAACCTTGTATGCCGCGTTTCTTGTGTGTGCACTGGACAATGTATCCTCTTGCGGGCAAGAAATAGTTGTTTTCCAATTTTGACTACGCTAATACTGTACATAAAATGTTGCCACAACGTATTCCGAATTACCCAACATATTTGCATGTGCTTTAATTAATAAAGCACCACCAGTGCAAGCATTTCAAATCTTGCATAATGCAAATTAGTTTGCCTTGAGCCTTTGACATATTCTCTTGGCAATTAGCGAATCTTTAAAAGTAAAAAAAAAAAAAAAAAGATCTGAACATATTCTAATGAGCAACTGCATTGATGTGAGCTCTGTGTGACAGATAAGCAATGGCTTTTATATGACGCAAGTGTGATAGGCATGCTGAAAAGAACGACTGTAATAAGCAGCACTTTTACTTTGTGCTCGTACTTTAACTTAAAGCTTTCAGGACAAATGTGACATTTTTCTTCATCTTAATATAGGTTTTAATAAAAGGTGGATGTCTCTTTTTTTTTTCACCCCATTTAACGGCACTCCGAGGTTGTTATTGTTGTGAAGGCTTCTTCAACACCAGATAGGAGTCCCTGTGGGAGATTTGGCAGTCAGGCTGATACACTTAATTAAAGTGTTTGAAAGTGGTTAGAGGCTGGTTTTCGTCGCAAGACGTGATTAAAATCCACCCACACCACAATGGATGACGCAGCGGATGACACTTTTCTCGGTCGTTTCTTTTTTTTTTTTTTCCCCAGGAATGATATTCAGCACCATATTGTATCCACTGATCATTTACCTTAAACCTTACCATTAGGCCTGTACTGTTTTGTCCAGTGCACACAATTTTTCAGTCAGATATGTTGGCTTATTGTGCAGGGGTTATCTGAACCCACCAGGGAGACTTTGACTCATTATTTCACATTTTGGCGCGCGCACGCACGCACACACACACACACACACACACACACACACACACACACACACACACACACACACACACAATTTTTGCACACAACAAAATGCCTTAACAGCAGGAGCAGGCGAAAGCAGCCCCTGCCAGCAGACTGTCTCATTACTGTACTTTCCCATCAACACACATTTGACCGGAAATGAATAAGAAAGGGCACTCCCTCAACCAGTTGCTGCCATCCACATGTCAGTGGGTCGTGACATCCATGTGCAAAGCACCCATGTGGCAGTACACAGCCAAAAGAAGCCATTTCAGCACGATGGGTTTGAAAACGTTCTCAGGGATTGCGTCTGTGACTCTCTCGCTGGAAAGAGGTTTGAGTTTTTGCAGAGCAGCACACTCATAAAACGGTTGCTATTCAGACAAAAGACATGGTTCGACAATCCCCCGGAAAAACAATCAACAAAGTGTCAAGAAGCAACACTACAATGAACAATAAAGTCAGAGATGAGTGCTATCATGGAATCCTTTTTGGGGCGTATTCCTGCACCATTTTGCCTTCAACGCCCACATGATCGTGAAATGACCATTCGACAGTTTGGATATGAAACGCTTCATTTCATGAGGAAAGATATGGATCATCATGTGCTTTTTTTTTTTTTTTTTTTTTTAAATGTCATTTGCAGTCTCTTCAGTGTGGCTACTTGTGAACGACACTGATACAGTACAGTGTGTAATAACTGGAGAGATATCCATAGCCGTGTTAGTCTCATCAGACTATTTGGGGAAAAAAGACAAATGAAGCTGTGTAAATAAACCAAATTCCATCAAAATCACATTTGTCAACATTCAACTCACCATGCTGTCATTCATTCCTCGAATAGTTTTGTGTTTGGGTGAGACACTTCAGAAATGCTTCTGTAAAACCTTGGGGACAAGTCTGGTGTCATCAAGAAGTCAACCTAGCACTGAGTGGAATCTGTCCAATTCTTATGATGGAACACCGCAATATGCTGACCTGCATACATGTAAGAATTTGCATTTATAGCCCCGCAGCTTTTTTCTTTTTGTCCATTTATCTCTGCACGGTGATGATTGATGTCTTTCATAAGAACATTTGTCCCGAGGGAGATGGCTAAATTGCTCCAAAAAAAAAAACCAAAACAAAACATCCTCAAATCAGAAGCAGGATATGTCAGTTTGATTCAAACTACTTTCCCGAGTAGTTATGTGTGCGTGTGCATTTTTTTATTTTGACTTGGTTGCTAAGTCATCCTTGAAGCCAAAAATGCAAACGATGGTTAACCATATTTTGTTTAATGACCAGCAGACTCACGTTTAACTAACATTAATCAAAACATGTCGCCTAATAAACTCTGAAAGCATATACTGTAAGTAAACGGCTAGTACATAGAAACTATGTGTTTCCAACCAGCGTCCTGTTTCCCAAAAAATGTACCATTGTTTGATTCAACAACGGTATGGTGAAAAAGACATGATGCTTAGTTCAGTTCCTGCCTTTGTGTGTGAAAGGTGCTCTCACTGTGCAGGCGAACCCGCTTCATTTCAGAAAGCAAGCCAGGTCAAGTGTGGCTTGACCCACTCGGGGAAAGAGCAAGGTAAATAATTTGCGTTTACAGACTCTGCCACAACACTAAAATGAGTCCATGGGTTGTTATTTTGGCCCTTTCTTGCTGTATTTTTTTTATTATTTTTTTTAAATGGCAAGATCATTTCTAATGCACTCTCGTTGTTAATGTGGGTGAACAATTTGATTTTCCCTTCTTCCCAAAGTCGCAACTCTGGGCCATCTATGGAATTCTACGACGAAGACAAAGTTTACGCAACTTTCAAAACAAGTTTTGGTGATTTATGTACCCTTTGAATTCTGCCCCGTGGAGTAATAGCAGTGGCTCTTCAGGCGACCCAACATGAATACAAACTACCGATGGCACTGTGACTTTGTCTTCCTTTCTTTCTCGCCGAGGCCTTTGCCTTAAACCGTACAGTCTTCACCGTGACAGCGCTCAAGGGCCCCAACGGACAGGCCTTTAATTTGCAGGAGTCACACACAGAGAGAGAGAAACAGTACATTGGGTCTGCGAGGGCTCAGTGATCTGATGGAATTTCTTGATGGAGTACGGTATATATTTTGGTGCAACAACCCAAGCTTGTGCAAGTTTTCCTCATTAGTGTCACAGGGACACAGCAATGCAGAACATCGTCACAGTGCATCTTAAAACACATGGATTTCTTTTGCTTGAGTTCTCTTCAATCCCTTAAACTCGAGCCAAAGCCGCCCTTAAGTAAGGTGATTATAACCATGCCTCTGATTGTGCGAATGTGGAGAGAAACGAAGCGTGGAAGCTTGCAATGTCATCAACGCTTGGAAACCAGTTGAAACCCCTTAAGTGGAGCCAATCCAGCATTGATGAAAGTTCTGATTAGGCATTTATCAATTATACAAGCAATGCAGGAGGCATTTTACACAACAGCTTGCTCCATGTGATTAGATAATTTTATGATGCGCATAATTGCCACGACAACAAGTCGATAATCAATTTCCGCAATGAATCCATCCATCCAACCATCCACGCAGCAAGCTGAAGTCAATAAGCAAGACTCACAAAAGAAGAGGACAGTAAATGGGTTATGGATGGCACACATGCTATTAGCAAAAGGTCACACAGCGGTAGACTTGTGAAGAGTAGACATAAAAAAAAAAAAAAATGGATGCAGAGCCCTGCAATTCAGAGACAGGATTCATAATTCAGGCAAGGGCTACCATGCACAAACATTTCGACCAGATAAATGAATAGCTGCACTTATATAAGCATCACTTTTATTGCCTGACATCAAGTTTACGCTCACTTCTTGTGCAATTTTATGCCGGGAGCTTTTTCCTCTTGACTGATGTCAGAGTGAAATTCAACAACTAATCTAATGCTTGGAGACGGCTTCTTTTACCAAGCTCTGTACCCTTTCAAATCAGTTTTGTTAAATTTGCTTCAATTTATATACAGTGGGTATATATATATATATAATATATATATATATACCTACAGTATACTGTATATGTGAAAGGGCACAGAGTTTGGTAAAAGAAGCCGTTTCCAAGCATTAGATTTGTTTTTGCATTTCACTCTGACATAAGTCGAGAGGAAAAAGCTTCAAATAGGAGACAGTTACTGTATTCAAAATGTCAACAACAGCTCTAATCAGAATGTAGACTGGAACATTTGCTTTTCAATAAAAAATGTCAAGGACATAAAGGGAAAAAATTCTCAATGCAACGACAATACTCTGAAGGTAAGTAAGCCTGGCGTCTCGCAGGCAGGCTCCAATTGACCGCGACAACCCTCAACTGCTGGCCAGACAATTGCAGGGCACATACAAACAAGCATCCACACTCACATTCACGTCTATGGTCAATTTTTGAGTTTTTAATTATGTGCATGATTATGGAATGTGGGAAGATAGCGTCGAAAAAACTGACACAAGCACAGGGAAGAACATCCTCGGACAAATGTTGTTTTTTGAGCACCTCGCAATAATTTCATGTGTCAACTGCAAGGTCACGAGCACCAATCTTCCTTCCTTTTGTCTCCCATGTGTTCAGACAGCAACCATAGTAGTTAATTATCTTTGAATGTGGTAGCACCCCTCAAGCGCGACTGATACAATGCAGGAAACGCGTCAGCTTGTCATGCAGGCATCAGCAGCGCAAAGCGACGTGTGTGCAAATTGTTTGTTTCTGGCATTTTGGTTCCACTTGACTGAAAAGCAGAGCAGCTATTCAGTGTGGGGAACTGCATTACTAAAAATGCTTTCAGTGTTTCCAGGACGAGGAGGTTGGTCACGCAAAGATTTGCCAACACATTTGGTCATGAATACATAGCTGCAGAATATGATTCAACCAAGTATTGAGAAACTGTATTGCATTGAACGTGTAGCTCACATCTGTCCGACAAATACACACAACCAAAGCAGAAAATGGGTCAGAAAGCAACACGAAACAACACAACTTGGAGTCGCAGGAATCTTCCTGTCTTAAATCGAAGTGGAAAGCAACCTAAATGTCATAGTTAATAATCGCTCCGATTATTCAGCATTGCAAGACGTGAATCAATTCGAACTTAAGTCGCTGACGCTAACACTTGGGCTTTCTGCGACTGTTGGATTTACCTGCGGATTTGAGATGGGGCGGGGCTGCCACTGACAGGTGACCATTCATTTGACATAAAAAAAATCGCAGTTTGATTCAAAAGGAAATCACTCACTTCATCGCCAGCAGAACCCCAATGGTAAGCTACGTTTCTTATGTCTGCTTTTCTTTGTCAGATCTGTGGAATTATCTTTTAGATTCAATCATGCTTGCTTGCTTTGTTTGTCTGCTTTGCTTTTCGTGCCCGTGGAGTGTTGTTTGCTGCGTCGCTTAACGTTTACTTGCTGTTCGCAATCGGCAGTGCAAACACTCGCTGGAGTAGCGTTTAAACAACGTAGGCAAAAGTTATTAAGTTGTGACATGCAATTGCAGTGGTGTCCATGCTTAGTTCTGTTTTGTTGGAGTGTTGACACGTCACGTTTGTCCGGCTGCATTGGAAAATTTGAATGACGATTTTGCCTTTACGGCCAGAGGTGGAAGTGCTTTGCTTCCGGGTTTGACCGCTGGGATTTGTAGTCCTTTTGTTTGGTTCCACTTGTAAGGTTTCTCATTAATTTTAGACTCTCAATCTTGATGATGTTATAAATAATTTTAATTACATTTGTAACATCACCTCTCACCTGAGTCTATGCATGCTGGAGTGACTACAAAAAAGAAAATCCAGAATTTTACTTAGGGTTGTAATGACATGTCCTACAATTAATTTGTCAATTTTGTTTACTGTTATTAAGCAAAAATAGCATTAAAACATGGATATTTGTGGCAGTCTGCGCTTCTGTTGGTGGATTTTGCACATCCATTAAAAAGTAATAGTTGTGGCGTGTGAGGAGTGACAAAAATAAGAGCTGTAGTGGGCAGATCATGACATGACAAGCAAAGTGAATTAAAAAAAACAAAGAAAAAAGGATTAATCGACAAAAGAGTAAAGGGACAGATGCATCACCACCAAATTCTATGCGAGTCGGAAGTCATTTTCCAGACGTCCACCACGTTTCGAGCACTTTGCACGAAGGCACCAGATGTGCTTGTGCCGATGACCTCATTTCCTTCACTCTAGCGCTTATCGTTGCTAGGTTACAAAATCCTCCTCTAAAACACCCATGTAGGTTAAAATTTGGGGACCGAAGTGAATGTTCCTTGGCATAGGCTGGCAAAAAGCTATCATATCCCTGCATGGCACGTAGGGCCAGGATATAAATTTTGCATCTCACCGCTTGATTTTTGACAGATCAGTGAGACAGAAGTGACACTGATGAGTACTGTGGTTTTTCAGACGTGATACTATTTTTGACTTCAAGTGCTGTCCTGTTGGGGTGAAAGCAGTGGGGTGACTGTGCTTTACCAGCCCTGACTTTGAAATGATTTGTGTGACCAAAAAAAAAGCTCAATCAGATCCTTGAAAATATTTGAGAGACATGGTTTCATTTGTTGGAAAGCATGAGAATGAGCGGAAACTCAAATCATGAACTCATTGAAGAAGTGATTCACATTCATTCTCAAAATCAAAGTGTCAAAATGAAATGATTGTCTGATCCAGCCGTGGTGCGTCCCAGTAATGTGTATGGATTCCAGATGCCTGTATGTGCAACCTTTCCTAATGAAACAGTTAGCTTGCTCAGCATGCGTACTCTTGAGTTTACATTTTTGGAATTTAGTATGTATCATACCACTAAGACTGGCAAGTGAAATATAAAAATGGAACAATGTTGCTACACATTGGAAATGACATTGAAATATGCACATTTTCATATCTTAAGTGCGCCATCGAAGCATGCAGGCGTAATGGAATTTGTAGCCCGCTTGTACTCAAACGTTTTCATTTAACGTGCATTATTATTAGTGGTATCTCCTATCAGTTTTCTTCAATTCAATTAGCACGTCACATAGAGTAAATGGATAAAGACCCATGTCAGTGGGATGAGGCGATCGTAAGCAGCGTGGGACCCCCGAGGAAGATCCACGGGCGTGCATTGTGTTTCTCTCATGTCGTCCTCCAGGCAGGATGCAGGCCAGCGTTCAAGGCAAACAGCATTATCTGTGTGTATACACAACACATCTCCACAGGACCTTTAGCCCAAACATTCGAAAAAGCCAAACATCCTTCCCAACAACTGCAATACGGTCCGGAGAGACAAAAGGAAATATGGACCTGCGCAGATAAATAAGGGATCTCGGATCGAGTGAAAGGATCCCAGCAAGTACGCAGGGAAATCAGCCTGGAAAGTTCTTCTTTTGGCTTTAGGCACCACTTCCGTTTGCTTTAGGTGACAGATATATTTGTGCTATTCTGTTGAGGTTACTCTGACTGAAACTTAGTTCAAACTCTGGCTTAAGATAAACGAGGGGACATATGCTCCATCGATCTTGCCAGAATTGACTTGAAACGGTCGAATGCATTTGATGAGGGGGAATGAAGAATATTCAGATTCAGTGCAACATAATCTTGTTTTTTTTTTTTTTCCTGCGGGATAATATGACAGTGTGTCTCGCTCTCAAGAGCGAGACACTTGCTCTTAAATCCTCCTCCTTCCGTGCAAGTTCTGAAAGATTGCCAATGTTGAAGTGGAAAGTGCTACGTTCCATGAAAAGACAGAATGGAGGATATAGCAGAGCCTATACGGTAAACGCCAACAGTCGCCATCCATTGAGGGCTTCTGCATGATAAATAAACATTGATGCAACATAAACAGAATTCCCGTATGTCCCCAACAAGAGGTCAACGGCATCGGTGACCTCCCCCGGAAGGGAGGATCTGCGTCATGTCTTCATATGTCACATGGTGAGGAAAGCCATCAACATGCCGTTAAGCAGACTTTTTGTTTATCCAGCAGCACTTTATTGGCCTGGGGATGAATTTTTCCACTCTTCCCGCTCGCTGTGTCATAAAATGGATGAGTTTGACTGATAGTGAGTTTGCAGTCTCTGGAGTGTTTCAAAGTTCAGAAAGTGAGAACAAGATTGTTCCATGATAAATTCTCTGAATGTGCAAAGTCACGGCGAGGCTTTTAGAATTGCCATTGAAAAGAATTGTCATGCTTTTTTTTATCTTTTCCTGAAATGAACCGCAGACCCCCTCAGGACTCTGTTTTCGTTGACAGTGCATCTGCACCTTGGCGCAGATGTCCCACTTTCGGTTGCTGCTCCCACGACCCGACCTCAGATAAGCACGTGAAAATGGACAGACTCGTATCTACGCAATATTTGCACTTAATCCGTTTTATCCCGGTCACCTTTGTTGACTGAGTAACTTACCGCACAATTTGACCTTCTCTTCCCAAGGAGACATGTGCCTGCTCAATAATTCAGAGCGCTGTCCAACATTCTCTCAGCGTTCTTGTTGCGAACACCGTAGATCCATTTAGCTGTCAGCTTTTGTTCGGTGGGAAAGCCCAAACGTCCACACCCGCGCAGAGAGATGTTTTCATATGAACGTGTCCGTATCATCTGCGCCATGACTTTTATTTATATCCACTCTTTGAATGCACACATAGGACAGGTCATGTAGTATAATCTTTGTCCTCTCAGCGCAGATGACACATTGCACCATGTGTCTTTTGCTGCACACGCACTATATCATCACTTTAATAGGATCATGCAGGAAAAAGCTGCATTGTGCTCACGGCATATTTGTCATCAAACTTCATCACCTTGATCACGCGTAAGCGTGTTGTTTTGCCACAAGGCAAGTGAAGATCAGTAAAGTACTCCGACGCGCACTTCTCGCGGGCCACAAATGAAGAATTTGTTTAATGAGCTTACCAAATAGCACACACATCATAGCTGTCACCGTGTTTCACATCTGCTCTGGTTGCTTGGTAACAGATGTTTAATAAGGCTTTTAGTGGAGGATGAGAGGTGAGGTGACAGATGGATGTGCATTGTTTGCGTTACCATGGTGATCAAGGACACTTGTCTTAACAACTCGAGGTGTAAAAGTTAAATGTTGGGCAAAAATGACAAATAAAAATCATGCATTTAAAGATCGCTGCCCATCTTTAAAACTCGTCTTCAAACTCATTTATATTCTTTGGGTTTTGACTCAGCGTGTGACTTGGTTTTTAGTCTGTCTGTTTCTGTGTTTTCTGCTGTCTTCGTTATTCATTGACTGTTTATTGTTGTATGAATGATTTTCGCTCCATGTACTGCACTAGGTATACATCGGTGGTTGGTTTAAAGTGCACTATAAATACAGATGAGTTGAGGAATCATTTGCATCCACATCAGGTTGAAAGGCTCCACAGGCCCGTTTACTCAATCTTCTTGGTGTCATTAAATAGTCCGAACTGGGAAAACACAGTGTTCTGGTATGTTAGTAGAGCAGACATTCAAGAAAAAGATCCCTCAGAAGTTCCGGCAGAACTTTACACGCCTCTTGTTGTGCTTGCTCTTTGTGGAGTACGTGTTCCCAAAAAAAATATCTATCAAAGAAAAGCCAAAGTGCACAAGCACAGAGTTATTCCTTTGCTTGTTGGGCTGAAGTCTGCGGGGATACGCTGACGTCACGGTTGGCGATGACTTTGTGAGGCATATTTTTCACCAAAATTTGAATTTCAATTTTCACACCCCACAGGGATGTCTGACTATGAAGACTCCACCATCATAACAACGGGGTGAGTTCTTTGTTAACGTACGCAGCATGATTCAGTGATAATGCGTTGGTTACTTTCAGAGATAATGCAGCACATTTACTCAAATCACAGCAAAATTATCAAAAGTGACAGTGAAATGCATGCTGTGAAGGAGATGCTGTCACGGTTGCGTCTCGCAATACCTCCCATTCCCTGGTGGGGCAATGTGAAGAATCTAAAAGATTATCTTTTGCTCTTTGCAGTCAGTCGATCCTCCCTTGGTGTGCAAAAGCAATCACCTTCATCACTTTTCCCCTTAAAAAGAATAAACATTCCAAAAAAAAAAAAAAAACAGATGGAGAAACGGTTTTGAGGAGCGTGATGGAATTATTGTCTTTGATTCACTGCCTTATCTTGGGCCTCGGTCCTCTGTCATCCATTCCAATGTAGGCCGTCCTGCAGCCACGACGGGCCTGACAGAACGGTGCAATATGAACCACTGACTGGCTCATTTAGGTGCATACTAATAAATCAAGGGCCCTTTTGCATTCCACCGAGAATGTCTTTCCTCTCAAATAATAGACTCTCAGGGGCTGCATGACGGGATGATGTCATAGGAAATCTTGTTTATTCAAATAGTTCAAGTGGTTGACTGTTGCATTGTGTGAGGTCAAGCGGGGTGTGACTGTGCGAGATCCATGTCACGCGTGCGGGTACCGATTTCTTCTGTAAAAACAGTGAGTGGTTATCATGTAAAGGAGCGCTGGTGCGTAAATGTGAGGGTGCGTATAAACAGGAAGATCCAACACAGGGGACTCTACTTTTAGAAAAAAAAAAAGTCTCCTTTGATTCCACTTTTGTATTTACAGCAGCAGGGAGCGACACCACAATAGAACAAGGAACGTCATGTCAAGTGAAACTGACTTTCTGAGTTGAATAAATCCTTGGAGATTCATACTTTGGATCGACTTTCAAAAGACATGAAACACTTAACACGCACTGATTTGACACCATTCCTGGATTTACTTACGACATGTACACATTTACCGTCATACGGTTTGTGTGTATTATACGGTACATTAAAAATAGGAGCGCAAGCAGTGGACATGGGAGGTGAAGAAGGCATTGGTAAAGGACAAACAGATGTCTCTGATCACTTGTACAAGAAGTTGGATTTGCAGCAGCGCATAAATAGAGAACACAAAATAATTCTTGCAGCCATAAATTTCACTTGCTCTGTGAGAATGACTGTTTGTGGAGTAGAGTCGGGGAGCCTCTGTTCGTCTTCTCCTTGCTGTCAGTTCAAGTGTAGACCTCACTGCCGTCCAGGATAGTTTTGGCACAATGTGATCCCACTACCCTGAAGTCACACTACTCCAAACTCAGCTCTGCTCTCAGCTTTAAAAAGTCACACAAAGGATCTCTTGAGAATCTTTCCTATAGCGGGGGCTTGAAAGATTTAGCAAGGTTGCATTGTACACATGTACAAGTAACAGAGCGACTTACAATAAAAGGTTGTAAGTGGAAAAATAAGAAAGCTGATTGTTGCATAACTCATGCAAATGGCAAAGAACATAACATTGCCTCAATTTTGTTGGTCGGAGTGGTAAAACACATTTGAAGTCACCAAATTACATCATTTGTGTGCGTGCGTGCGTGCGTGTGTATGTGTGAGAGAGAAAAATAAGAGACTGAGTCCAGCTGTATGGTGAATGGGGGAGTCCAACAGGGAGGGCCACTCAGGTCACTGGGGGAAAGGAGAAGGAAGGAGGAGGAGGATGACGAGGTAAAGACAAACATGAGAATACCCAAAGCATGACAGACGATTACAGGGAGATCAAATCATGTCAAAATAGCCGGACATGGAATATAAATTATGTCATGATATTTAACATGATACTTTTGTGCAGACATGGAAACATTTGTAAGTCATCATTTAAGTAGCAGTAAAAGAAAGAAAGAAAGGCCAACTATGAAGATGTCATGAAGTGCTGTGTTTGGTGCCAACATTGCGTAACAGTACAGTTTGGTCTTGTAAGCATTTCATTGTGTTTCAATCCTAAAATATCTGAGCAGTACCATCCCTAAAACCCCTCCCTCTAGTCTAGTGATGCGCAAAATAGAATCATTGCCTCAGTACGGTTCAGTTGCATTTCACTTTCCAGTAAGACACATTTGTGTTACATTTTTAAGGAAATTTTTATGATTATTATTTTGAAAGAATTTTACTGTGGTGTTTAATATTTTAATTAAATAGATAATTGTTTTTGCAGAGTCAAAAGTGCATTCTGTTACAGTGACTGATAATAGTAAATACGGCTTTTAGCAATAAAACCTGTCTTGTTTCGGATCAACACCTAGGCCTACTATGCTGCTGTATTTGAATACTAGTCATGAAGGGGGGTCTTTGGAGAGCCAAATATTTTTCAAATCGAAACTAAAATGAAACACCAAATTGGAAGATTGATAACATTCGAAGCTACAGTAACTGAGGTGGCGCAATAATGGCGAGCTCGCGCGAGTGACCTCATTCGGCACTCATCATAGCAGAAAATGAGGTTAAAGAGTGAGGATGAGAGAATGATGAGTGTGCAGTAGTAGGGTGAGAGTGGGAACGAAAAGCGGGTGAAAGATTGGGAGGATGTCCTGTTTGGGTCATGTGCTTCGGAGCAATTTTACTGTGGGAAACTGTGTGTTAGTGTGAGGTCTGCTTTAGTGACTTGTGAGAACTCTTACTTTTTTTTTTTCCGGGTCCGCTATTCATTCAGGACAGCTGTCACAGATTTTTTTGGGGGGGGAAATCATTGCGGAATCAAAACAGACCACCGAGGTAGTATGAATATTTGTTGCAATAAATTTGTGAAAAAAAACGAGAATATGTCCCCCCCAAAAACCTTTTAGACCATTCTATTGAATGCCACTCAACAAATTGTGCTCTAGTAAAGCTAAAACAATCTTCGATAGGTATTAATTTCCTCGACATTACCTTTCTAAAGGCGCATTTTTGATAGAGCGTTCGCAATGGATCCCATTATGCCCGTAAGCAGACAAATCACATGTTGGAGATTAGAAACGGCAGTTACAGCATTGATCACCATGGTGACCGCTGCAAGCGAATCATTCCTTGAATGTTGTGCAAATTCTTCGAATCTGAGTCAATTTGTCCGGAAATTAAGTTTAAAAATCCATTTCCAAGACTGTAATACATATCAGGCGATTCATTCTGAATGCCGCAACAAAATTCATGTGACGAACCACATCAGCGATGAACCAAAAGCTGGAAAAAAAAAAAGAAACTCAAGCAAACTGGCGAAATAACGAGGCACACTTGGACAAGATATGAGTGGAAGGAACAGAGCTGATGAGAACAGTCAAACAAGTCGTGGCTTCGCTGTACTGCTCTGGATGCTCCGTAGCCTCTTGGGTTGGAGGAGGGTGTGGGATGGGGGAAATTGTTAGGAGGCTGTGGGATGGGGGGAATTGTTGAAGATGCAGATTGCCCGCTTTGGTCAAGGCCGACATGGCACTACCACGTTCAGTTTGTTATATACTGTGGCTTGAAGTTGCACCACAAAGTAGTCGCCCTCTTTGCACTAATGCCAGAAAGCCCCGGCTTGTTCATAAGCTTTGCCACAAGTTGGTTCGTCATGTAAAAGCAACTCTGCATGGAAGTCGAATGGCACCCTCAGACTTCCTGTGCCGCTTTTGGTCAAAAAGCGCTGGGTCAACCCACTTCCCTGTATTCTTCTGTCAACTCTGGGAAAAAGCTTTAATATCCTTCCTGCCGCCAAGTGGCTGGCCATGGAGGCCTTGTGGAAAAGCATCCTTCGGGGAACCTGCAACGCTAGGCCCCGCCTCTCGTCAACTAAGGTCCCTTCAGTATGCGTCTATAAACACTGTTGTTTTATGTCTGCGAAGAAACAAAATCTCTCCGGTTCTTTCCTGATGTTCTGGTGGAATAAATAGTGCCCGTGGGTTAGCGCGTGTTTGTTTAGATAGTAACTTATGATACTGGCATTGTATTGTGCTCACGGAGTTTGTGGTTTCCGGTTTTGTCCTCCGGGCCCACTGGTTCGGGGGTTGATTGTTGGTTTGTTTTTTAATTTACGTTATTCTCTCTTTCCTTCGAAAGAACTTCTCAGAGCAGGTCACAGTATTTCGGAACATTGCATCCCACTACAACATGAGCTTCCTGAAGGAGACCATTGACTGGTTGATGGTAATGAGTCCACAAATTAGCCAGAGTGCTTCTTAAAGGCACAACTGAGCTTCACCACTGTCACATTAGAACAACTCGTTCATCACTGTCGGTGATTGTTGCTCGAGTGAGTGTGCGTGCGTGTGCATTGTGTACTTGTAGACTTGTATGGCTGAGTACAGCTGATGTGGGCTGTCGATGTGCTTGAACTCTCAGTGGTGGGAGTTTTGAAATAATGTATGTATATAGATGAAAATTTTGACTGTCAATAAACTTTTTTTTGCTGTGTAATATATTCCAGGCAGTGGTCGGGTCGCTTTAAAAGTATCATCACATCCTCTGTTGTTGTCATCGTTTCTTCGGACAACCATCAATCTGTACAAAGACTTAAAAACACACTTCAAGACTTTTCTCGCCATCAATAATTTATTAATTCCCAGGGTTATGAGCTGTGAGGGCTTTAATCTTGCCATTTTCCAACTGTATAATAACTTCTGCACACCGTTGTTGACTTTGCGTAATAAAACGGTGGCTATATTTAATATTTGTAAAATAGCAAATAAAATACAAACTACTCCCTCAGAAACCAAACACTAAGATATATAACACTTTGACCATTGAGATGAAAGGAAAGTCAATTATAGCAAATTGATTGTCCCACCTATTTTTGAACGTATATACAAAGTGAGAAAAATATTAAACTGGTTTCAACAGCATGTTTGTTGCCGAATAATATTAGTGTGAATGTTGACATATTTACCCATGATCCATAGACGCCTCACTATCTGTTCACAATCTAACCATTTCTAAAACAAATATTGGTAATGTAATTGTAAGAAAGCACTATTAGGTTATCCTTCCAGGCTAATGCATGCACGTTTAAATGATGTTTATGACCGCACATTTTACTCATATTTATTTGTTCTTCTCCATGCCCACAAAGATTACTAAATTGTTTCAAACTGAAATGATCCTTCACCCGTCATGCCAGAAATGGATCGATAACTGTTTAACTGGCCATTCTGGTCTTCTGAAAAATCCAGGTTTTAAACATGCCCAGAATCTTGTTAGAGAGGCGTTTTATGGGAAGTGATTCACTTATTCGATTAGTGTACTGCTCTTCTTGCGCATCATTTCCTGTTGAATTCTCTCATTATACATCAGGCTAAGAGATGATGCTGTGCAATTTAGACCAGTTTTATTATTCACGAAAACTTAATGAATAATAAAATGTTGATTGGTGCTAATCTTTTGCATATGAATGCTTCCTGTATGTTTGATGTAAATTGAGAAGACCACTACTGGACACCTGCACAATCAAAGAGCACAAATATGATTAAAAATAAATAATACCCTTACAAAGAGAATTATTCATTAATTATTTCATTACCACGATCAGAAAAATATTCATGTTTCTCATGTATTCTAGCAAGTATGATTATAATTTGGCACCTCCTACTGCTGTGTCCAATACAAATGTACAGTATTCTGTCTTTTATGTTTGTCTTACACTATAAAAAAAAAAAGTTGACATTTCAACAGCATTTAATAAAATAACTGATGCTGCATGTTGTTTATTAGAGAGAACCAGCATTTTGCAAGTCCTTATAGAAAATATGAAACGTGGCTCTTGCCACAGAAAATGTTCCCGTCCAGACAAAATGATGATGATGACGATGATGACATCACAGCGGCACACCATCCGACAAGTCTGACTGGTATGAGCTGAAGCTGGTGATGTAAAGTAGTTGTGGAGGAATGGACTCATCGGTCGGTTCATTTATAACCTAGAGGAAAATAGCCATTTAAAGATCATCGTTAACTCAAAGTTGAAACTTGTATTGCCCCAAAACTTTTCTCGTACAGCATCAAACAAATGGATGTGCAGAGATGACACTCTTATTTAGTTATTTGCCTTGTATGAAGAGATTGTTCCAGTAAATGCTCATGATTGAGTGGTAAAATATATCAATTGGTAGAATTACTGAGGGTGCAATAATTATAATAATAATAATTTCATTTGTTACCAATTCCTAGGGTATGTTTTATGTGACGCCAAATATGATCTTAAAACTTCATAACAATGGTCATGTAAATTCTAACGAGGAAGCATATGTTCCACTTGATTATTTTGACTTACTTCATCAAATTTGCTCTCGCTGTAGACTTCATCCTTGTCAATAAAAGTCAGCATGATCCAATCACAGATAATGGTACACTAAATGGTAGGAGTGAGGTGAAAGTTGAGTCAGAAAGTGTTTTTCAGTTGTACAAATGAGGAAAGATGAGCTAACTCACAATTCCGACTGAAGTCAGAGCTGTCACTGCACTGATGATGGTTGGGATTGGGCTAAATTTACCTGCCTGCAAAGAATTAATATTGTAATAACATCTCATTGCAGTAATTCAGAAATAGATGCAGATTTTTGTTCAGCATTTCCTTACCTGTCCATGAACAATAATATCCAAACGGATGCCATAGGCCTTGATAAGAGTCCGAGACTCGACTCCATCCTTTTGGTAGTATTTGGCAAATCTAGTGATGAACAGCATTGCGGTTAATCGACAACACCCTCCTTTTTAAGATTTTATTCGACCCTGTGAAATTCACCTGCAATAGTAACCGGAGTTGGCTTGATCCTTTCTGAGGTCAAGACGCCTAAATGAATATTTGGGTTTACAGCGGGAAGGATCCAGGTCCAGGTCACAGTTCCAATTGATAAAAACACCAATCACACCTCCCTGAGAAGTCAGTTACCATAAAATACTGTATACATACTGTACGTACATACTGTATATACAGTAAACTATACAATCTATTGTATAGCGATTATGTCAACCCACTTAAAAATGTATTAAAAATTGCTGGGAGTGATTGGTCACAAAAAAAATCATTCCTATCTTTGGAAAGATTAAACATTTGTATTGGATCTCATTAGACTGCGCCGGTGTACTTAATGAAGTATCGCGTGGGGCCTTTGTGTAACTCAATCAAATCCACTCTGTAAAATGCAAATATTGTACCCTTAGCGGCTTCGATTCGACATTTGCTCTTATGAATAAATCGTGTGTAACACGTAATGCACTAACCGTCCTGCAGAGGTCACTAAAGTTCTCTCGGGCTTGATGTGCAATGTAGCCCAGTCGGAAGTTGGGACAATAGGGCTCCTTCTCCTCATCGTATTGACATTTGTTCAGGTATTTGTGCATGTTGCGCCTGTTTGAAGCACCCTTAATATTACCCCTGCCAGAGAAAAAAAAACTATCATGAGTTATCACTTTGTATGTTTGATCTTGCTTGTATGTGTGAGTGTGCACATACCTCCGCTCTCCAAACTTTGGAAAGAGGATGGAATTTCTGATAAAGACAGTGAAATTGATGGCCTCCACTAGAGGTGGCTCTCTGTCAAACATGAGACAACATGACTCATTCAAGCGATTCCAATACAACTTATTAACACACGCAATCAGCTGAGAGTTTTATTCTTACAATAGATTGTTTTTAGGTTAAGTCTATTGAAGGGAAAAAAAAACTGACTGACTTCGCACCATCTATTTGTGGATTTGTTTTGACCTGTTTTCCTTGTCCTTTATTGAACAAGGAACCATATTTGGCAGCTACAAGTTGGAATTAAAAATTTATTGAGGTTTATTCCTGCAAAGCGAAAAAGGAAAAAATATAGTCTAGAAATAGCACAAGGGTAGAATCACAGATGTTACTAGAAAGAAGCCGGACATTTATCATCAAGAGATTGTTGAAAGTAGCCATAAAACTTGAATGGTCGTAAATAACCATAATGTATCCCACTGGGATTTTACTCATTCTTGTCTTATTCTGGGTGGTAGACTCGGGATTTTGGGTCGAGACCACACCAGTACTACAGTAATCAGTGACCTTGCTGAAAAGAAATATCCAGTTTTTTTTTTTCAATTTCTTTCCTTTCTTACCTCTGGACAGCATACTCTTCGATAGGACACCAGGTTTGGATCTCACAGGTTTTGAAGGTGTGGTTGTAGTATCGAATACATCTGCCGGTCCTCCTGCCTGTCAAAAATAATCAATGATCGATAACTTAGAGATACTCATGAGCTAATTACAAAGAACGGTTTATGTGCACAGCAATTGAAAACATACCATGGCCATTCAAGTCACCCTCTCCTTGGACACAGTCTGAGTCTCTCGAGCAGTTGGCATTTGCAACACCAAAATACTAGAGACAATCACTGACAATCATGTTTAATGCTTTAAGTTATACTGTTTAACTTTAGGCTTTTTACCTCAGCACAGCTTCCTTGTTTCTGGTCGTATGTGACTTCTCGTCTCAATATTGTAGTAATGACATCCCCACCCTGCAAGAGGCCACAATAACACTGGTCAATAGTCTTTACCTCCATAAAGGGAAGCTTTATGCCTTATGCTGCGAAATTGCATGTAGGCGTCTTCACCTCTGATGGTCGAACATATTCCACGGTGTCCAAGATTTCATCCCCACGGACTGCTGAGCCTTTCATGCGAGTGTAAACTGAGCTCGCAGGACGTGTCTCAGTTTCTTGGTATGCTTTTTGACTGATGAAGACATACCTTGACAGCAAATTTAAAAAATAATAATAATAATAAATAAATAAATAAAATAAAATAAAATAAACACTGATGACAAGGATATGAGGCCATATAATTATGTAACCAGATAAAAACATATTCCTATATTTGATACCTCAACTGAATATTTATAACGGAAATTTCTATTAGATTTTGATCAATCAAAGAAGTACAATGTGTAAATAACAGTATAAAGTAAAACATCTGTTGAAATATACATGCATACAACAAAAATAATAATAATAATACAATGCCTACCAGACGAAATAGGTGATGACAATAAACTGAACTCCTCTGTATATTACTCCAAGAGTTAGATTCTTAACCACCATAATTTTGGGGGTTTCATAGTCCCAGAAACCAAGAAAATAATCTTTTAAACATGCACTCAGTCCCATGTTTAATTTATAAAATACACAACTCTAAGATATCCTGTCTAGTTTCAAGAATGTTATCCCACTCTAACCAGCTTCAATTGCCATTAATATTTCTTTGTTCTGTCTCTCCGCCCTACTTCCGTCTGCATCTCCTTTATGTGTTCATGGTCTTGCCCCGGCCAGAAAGTAGACAAGAGGGCGGAGTTGAGTTGAGGTTTTTGCCCTTTATTCTGATAGCGCGCATATTTACATCTGAGCGGGGCCAGCTCGCCCATTAGGCCATATAAGTAGATGCTAAGATGCTAAATAAATCAATCAAACTAAATAAGTCCTGACGACGACGCACCCGACCCCTCTCCCCAAAACTTCCCTCTGCCGCCCTCTTTTGGCTGATTGATATCTCTGACGGACGTGATGGTGATAGCTATTGAGCAAATCGAGGTTTTTATTTTATCTAGCTGGCCCGCAAAGAGGCTCTGAAATAATTAGTAGAGATTAACAACCCTCAATATTTATATTAGCCTGATGTACACTTTTATTTGTTGTTAGCCTGTCAGATGTAAATGTTACCATTTTTTTCCCTTTTGTTAATACAGTATTCTGACTCCTACGGAGCCGGGGCTCCGTACGATAACTCAACTGCTCAAAAAATCTTGTTGCAATCTTACAATTCAGCATTTATGTAGAACTGTTTGTTATGTCTGTTTTGCCTTCAATTTAATATTTTCACTTGTCCTGTCCATCCAGAAATGTTCATTTGATACGGTTTTCCGAAGGTCCTCGTATAATGCACAAGCCTTCTCGGCCTCATTTCATCCTTTAACAGCTTTTAAATTAAACAAACCAAAAAAAAACAAACAAAGAACAGAAACAGTATACGTAATTGTTTTATTACAGAATTGTGTTACATCATTACACTTCAACATGAGTATCTTTTATAACGCACTTTCACACGTGAGCTACAATGAACATGTACGGTTAGACGCAATTACTTATTTGTTTGTGTTTATTATTTAGCATAATCGATGAACGGGCGTTTTTCAAGTGTTTATTTTTATACAGGCAGATAAACGGACAGTCCAAGGTCCGGAAGTTTTCTCCTCTGCGCACGTCATATTACACGTGCATGGATTGCGTGTTGTAGTGGTTTGCGTTGAAATCATTAATCACCTTTGTAGATACATTTTTACGACAAATACACCCTTGTACATCTTTGCACGGCCTATTTTGTTTGTAAATGGGAGGCCTACAAAAGAAGAAGGTAATTGTCGTCGTTGCCCTGATGTGAAAAGTGTTGGCAACGTGGGAGCTAACTAGCTTTGGAGCTAATACCGTAGTTTGTTTTCCTTCGTTGGTGGACCTTTGTAAAAAATAATTACATGGTTTATCGTAAATGACAATTCAACTTGTACATTAGGTCAAGGTATGTGCTGATATAACGAGTGTCTTGGTCTGTTTTTCAGTATGAGAGTGGCTCTGCCACAAACTATATCACCAGAAACAGAGCCCGCAAGAAATTACAACTAAGCCTCCCAGATTTCAGGTAAACTCATATATTCAGTCTAATTCTAGGTACTGTTTATGTCATCACATTGTTGATGTTAAACCTGCGGCCTTACGACGTCTGTTGTCTAAAACAGGTGATTTGTTTTGCTTTTCAGACGACTGTGCATTCTTAAAGGCATTTACCCTCACGAACCCAAGCACAAGAAGAAAGTGAACAAGGGCTCCACAGCCCCGAGAACATTTTACCTTCTCAAAGACATTCGCTTTCTTCTGCATGAGCCAATCGTTGGCAAATTCAGAGAGTACAAGGTAGTGTTCAATATTAAAAACAAACATAGACACTAGTGTGTTTTAACTTGATGTATCTTTGTCTTACTTTGACTCTACCATAACTGTTCTTTCTTTGTAAAGATCTTTGTTCGCAAACTTAAGAAAGCTTATGCAAAAACAGAACATACTGCAGTGGAAAGGCTAAAGGAGAACAAGCCAACATATAAATTGGACCACATTGTCAAAGAAAGGTAAGAAGTTAATCAATGTGACCCAAAACTATGAAATGTTATGTGTAAACACTTATGTCCAACGATAACCAACAAAGTTATTCCGTTATCTTTCAGGTATCCCACGTTCATTGATGCTCTTCGGGATATTGAAGATGCACTTTGTATGTGCTTCCTCTTCTCCACATTTGCTCGAACAGGAAAATGCCACGTGCAAACGATACAGCTGTGTCGACGGCTCACTGTGGAGTGGATGAACTTTGCGATCACCTCTCGTGCCCTCAGAAAGGTGCCAGCTTTAGTAATAACAGCATTGTTCCATTTTAAAAAGCAATGTTTTTATCTTGAGCTTGTCATTCACTTGTTTGGTTCTTTGCAGGTGTTCATCTCTATAAAAGGAATATATTACCAAGTCGAGGTGATGGGGCAGCTAATTACATGGCTGGTGCCGTATCAATTCTCGCATGATGTGAGTGCGCATTAATGAAAGGCAGCATATTGCATAATGATGTTGCAATTACTGAGCATGCAGAAGACCGCAAAGTAATAGTTTGATCCTGTTTTCCATAAACACTGAGCTCATCTTTGTTTTGCTCTTTTAGCACCCTACAGATGTTGACTACAGAGTCATGGCAACTTTCACAGAGTTCTACACAACTCTCTTGGGTTTCATCAACTTCCGACTCTATAATTCCCTCAATCTGGTTTACCCACCAAAGGTAAAATTAAGTTTCAGCCTCAAAACAGTTATGCAGAAATGTTTTTCTCCAAATTTTGTTGCCGGATTATGCATTTTATGATATCAAATCCACTCAAACTGCAATGTATTTTTGAGAAATTAACTTTAAAATCTTGTAAAAATCCGACAGTGAATTGCCAACTGCAATCGTATATTCTGTGCTGTTAAGGTTTGCTTTTCTTTTTAGCTTGATAGTAAAGCAGAGCAAGCGCTAAAGGACAATAATGAGGAGGACTATGCCTTGGATGCGGAAAGCTACTTGGAGGTGAAAATCATGGTCAACCGTATTAAATAGACGTTTGAATGTCTACTTGTTGCGCTTGTAAATGATATCTGATTGTGGATTTTCTTCCATTCAGAAACTCTCTGCCTTCAGTGCAAGTCTGACACGAGTGGTTTCTGCTGCGGAGGAAGAAGCGCAAATGGACCACTTTCCTGTTGATGAGGTAAAAAAACTGAAAACATGATTGACATCTTCAAATGTTATTTGCAATCTGTCTGTCCCTTTATCGATCATCTATCTGTTTCAGAAATGGGTGGGGAAGGAGGTGTGGCTAGGTAGGTAACCTAGCCACACCTCCTTCCCCACCCATTTCTGAAACAGCCCAAGTGTGGAAACACAACTTTGTCTTCCACAAATACGTGCTTTGCTGTTCGGCTGACCCCCGAAAGATTCATTCGCCAATTTTATGTATGCAAAAGTGACACTCGCGTGCAACCTCTTCGTCTTCGCTGTCATTGTCCTTGCCGTTAGGTATGATGAAATCAAGAGTGAGTAGATGAAGTAATTGGTCTCTGAGGGCAGAGGTGAGACTTTATATATGCCAAAGTATTTCAAGGTGTGAAACTGGGGAATACAGTCAAGTGTTTGGTTGCCAGGGATGAGGTGGAACCTCCCCCAATGAAGTTGCAGTTCAAATTTAAGGTCACAGCTCAGTCTTCCCATTTCGATTCAACCTAATTCAGGGGTTGCCACAGCGAATCGTCTTTCCGCGCTCAGTGTCCTTTGTATCTCCTGCCCTACTTTCAGGTATTTGCTAGTTTTCCCTCATCTCATACCTGGCCCATCAATTTCCGGCATCATCCAATGGCTGTATCACTGTCCCACATGTCCAATTGCTCACCAGCTTTGCCTCCAAACATTCCAGCCATTGCTGTCACTCTGATGACCTAATTCCTGATCCTGTTCATTCTTGCCACACCCATCTAGCCACTTCACCTCCATTCAATCTGCCCGGTCCCGCTACTGTCAGATGAGCCTTTGCTTTCCCCTTACCTGGTCATTTCCTTCATCCTGTCGGCACTTTGTTCTTCACCTGTCCTCCACATTCCCTCTGCTTGAACATCTTAGTCCCAAGTACTTGAACTCTTGCCCCTTTTGCACTCCTACTCTTTGCAATCGCGGCATTCCACCGGCCTCCCCCCCTTTCTTTCACACAAGGTCACAGATAAATATTGATACTTAATGAGTAACTTGCAATCCTTAAAAGTATTCTGTTTTGAGGTGTGTTGCCTTGGTGTTGATCACATTTCCCCATATCGGTGTGAGGGGGACAAATTGAGTTGCTGCTTCCTTTTAAAATATTGTCTCTTAAAGTGAATTTTAAGTTGTTGCAGCACTGCGATTAAACGGCTTGCAACTATGCTCCCTTTAGGAAGACATGGAAAAGTTGGAAGAAAGAGAAAAGGAGCAAAAGCAGCAGGAAGCCCAGAAAAAGATGTTTGAGGGATTGAAGTTTTTCCTCAACCGAGAGGTCCCCAGAGAGTCTCTGGCTTTTGTCATCAGGTGAGTGGGAACAACTGCACGCTAAACGCTAACGTAATCCTGCGGCATCGACACCTTCCTTGATTGCTATCAACATTGACAGGTGTTTTGGTGGCGAGGTGTCCTGGGACAGATCCGTCTGCATTGGGAGCACGTACGATGAGACCGATGAGACGATCACACATCACATTGTTGACAGACCCAGTGTTGGCACACAGTATATCAACAGGTGACATGAATGCGGCCGTGTTCATTTGGTGTGAAATTATCTACTCTGTGAATTTGAGAAAGTCTTCATCACTTCATCACCGTTTATTGCATTGCCATGTCAGGTACTACATCCAGCCCCAGTGGGTGTACGACTGTGTCAATGCCAAAATAGTCCTTCCTGTGGAGGACTACTTCATGGGAGTAACTCTTCCACCCCACTTGTCTCCATTTGTGGAGGAGAAGGAGGGAGACTATGTTCCTCCAGAGAAACTGAAGATAATGGCGTTGCAAAGGGGAGAGAAGCCTGGTAAGGCCTGTATTCATTGTCCAAGGCTAAAACTAGTATGATGTGACAATGTGTGGACTTTCTTCCTTTGCCGTGCGTATGTTTTTGTTACGCATTGAAACCAAGAGTGATGATTATGGACTTATTTGTGCCTCAATACTTTTTTTTTTTTTTTCCTTAACAGCCCAGCAAAATGATGAGGAAGAGGAGAGTGAGGAGGAGGAGGAAGGGGACGATGAAGATGATGATGAAGCTGAGGAGGAAGAAGACAAGGTACAAGAGAAGAAACTCAAAAAGATGGAGGCGCAAAGATCCCAGCCCAAGGTTTGTGACACATGAGCCGGCTTCCTCATCATCCCCCACCCGCTGCTTGAGAGGCAAAGATTGACTTGGCAATTTCAGGTCCGAGTGACTCCCGGTGTAATGAAAGTGGATAATCCAGCTCAACGGGAGCAGCAGGAGAAAGCCGAGGAGAAGCGACTAGCCATCATGATGATGAAGAAAAAGGACAAGTACCTCTATGACAAGATCATGTTTGGAAAAAAGAGAAAAGTCCGAGAGGTTTGTCCCATTTCTTGTTGCTCCAATATGGATTTCCATCACAATAAGTCTGTTTGCACTGATAAGTCGCACATTTGTAACAATGCGTTATTTACAATACCTGCCCTCTTATCGTTGCGGTGTGTGAATGTCAAACACTTAAGCAAACGTGTTTCTTCAAGAATGTACAGACCATGTGACCTTTGAGTCAACTCTTTGCTCCAACTGAATTTGTGCTTATTGGGCTCTTTTGTCCTCTCTCACAGACGAACAAGCTTGCCGCCAAGAGGAAAGCTCACGATGACAATGAAAAGGCAATGAAGAAAAAGGCCCGCAAATGAATTTGAATAAATATGACCCCATTTAACTTCGATACGACTAGTGCTGCAGGCTCACATGCAGTTCAAGTCCCACTGAGGGAGTCGCATGATTTTGTGGATGCATCAATATTTGTAATATTAGCATAACTATTACTGGTATGTAATTCTTGATGTAGATGCGACTATTAATTTTCTTCCATTTTTCAACCCCCCCCCCCACGCTGTTTTAACTTGTAGACTGTATTAGCAACCCAATGCAAACTCTTTGTTGACGCCATGCAATAATAATTCAATAAAATTGAATATTCCAGCCCATGACCCTCTTCAGTATAAGCGGTTTTGAAAATGAATAGATGGATCAATGGAATATTCCAGCTGTTGGTTTCTTCACACATCACCACAAAGAGGATTGCAATACCCACGGCAGGGAGGCAGAACAAAAACCCAAAACTTGATCTTTGTGGTCCACATCTGTCACGGTGCAGTCAAGCACACTGCCCCCTTTTCATGCTTCTATTGTGGTTCTGGTGGGCTTGTTCCGCCCCGCACACTCAATCTCCTCATTCATTTCCAAGTGTGTCTTCCTCATCCTGCTCTGCATTCCACACATGCCCACCCAGTTCGGGTCTCAGCCTGGCACTATGGATGCCTGAAGGAGCAGCATGATGGGTGCTCAACAAAAGAAACAGTGTCAAGCTGAAGTGTCTTACACAAATCGGGAGAGAATTTGACACGCTGACTGGGTTATACGTTTTTCCATACAAAACAGAACCAACTAAAATTGGATGTGAAATGTGACCATACATTCATTAACTATCAACAATGTTAGGTATGCCCTTCAATGAGATCCAATACAAGATCTGTATCAACAAATCTGCCTTCACAAAATCATTTTGTAGTGAATCCAAATTGAGGTGATTGTTCCATATTTGTTAGGTGGAGGCTGAAAGAGTTAATTAACCCTAAAAATAGAAATGCTATTAAATCCCCTCGGAGATAAACGACTGGAGACTGAAATGATGAAGACAAAGATAAGGTGCATCGACAAACCGTATTCTACTGCTTATCCTTTGAAGGGTCGCGGATGAGCTACAGCCTATCACAGCTAACTTCAAACTAAAGGCAGACTAAACCCTGAACTGGTTGCCAGTCAGTATCTGGGCACATGTACAGACAAACAGCCATCTGAATTAAATCCACACAGCCCATAATGATGTTCGGCAAATGTACCAAACCAGCATCAGTGATTTTCTTTTTAACTTTAATTAAAATGAATGAGTTGAAACAATGGCAACCTAAAGGCAAAACTATAACGGCCAGGCAGCGTGACAATCAACTCTCAGTCAACCATACATTCCCCATGTAACACGTACAGAAGGCGTATTTTAAAGAACTTGGATGTACAGAAGTCTTGATCAAGTGGTACAATTATGGTCTTTGTTCTTTGGCTGCCTGCATTTGTTCTTATGTTGATTTCCACCCCTCCTATCAGCTTGCAGCTCCGACTCCACCGTGTGCGCTCAATGGCCCTCTGTCTGGAGACACAGAATAGGGACTATACAAGCCTTACCTCCCTCGCTCCATCACTCCCCTCCCCCTTGTGTGGTACAGTCTCTCTCTCTTTCACTCTCTATGACAAGTGCTTGTCCCCTGACAGTGACCCTGATGTCACAGGGACACCAGGCTCCCTGCAGTGCTTCATTCAGCAAGATGGCTCTCGGATTAGAAAGTTAAGAGGGGGAGGCGGCCTGAGGCATCAGGTGCACCTGCATTGGCGCCGTGAAACCGGAGATAGGGGTAGATCTGTTATCTAAGGACATGTGATGAGTCGAGCACGCCTGGAACTTTAGTCCGTCTCGTCTCTACGTGTGTCAAGATCAGATGCAAGAACCGCTACAGGAGCAAGATCAACTTGTTTTAGCCAAGTGGAATACGAAGGGTACAGGCAATGCTAATGGACAAGCGTCACTTCCTTCCAGGTTGGGATTATTATGTATGAAGGTAAGAATTCACTAACCCTTCCTCTGAGTTGATTTCCCTAAATGAACTTTTTTTTTTTTTTAATTTACACGGCTACCAAGGATGACCTCAACATATTTTCTTGGTAATAACAATAGTCTTGTTTTGAAATTCATGCCAGTAAATTTGTCAATTTTCTTCACAAATATTCCCACAATTTATTTATTTATTTATTTATTTTTGCATCTACTGAAATCCAACGCACACACGGCAGCAGTAATTCAAAACCACACATTCCGTCACATCATTACGAGTAGCCCTTCAACTTAACTGATTTCAATATACAGTACTAATGAATTAATGCTACACTCTGGTTTTGTCCTTCAGAAAGTCCATTTGTGCTGGTGACTTGGTAAATGTGTCGTGCAGTATATGAACCTGCACAGGGTAATACATAGACATCACCCATTTATTTAATAATTCATTGGTGGTATTTATGGTTTAAATGCCTTGATATGTGTTGTTCATGAGCATACACCTTTATTGTAAAAATTGAGCATATGTCATTATACATGCAAAAACAAGCATTTGTACGATAGGCATGAGCCGTGTTCAATGCAGATAAACAAGTTGGTAATAGTGTGAGGTCCTACTGTCATAATAGCTAACAGTAAAGAGCAACTACATTATAAACAAGTTGGTAATAGTGTGAGGTCTCACTGTCATAATAGCTAACAGTAAAGAGCAACTACATTGATATTAATATATAAATTCCCATTTCTGATCCATTTATCACTTTTGGAATGGGGGAGGAAACCGGAATACCCAGAGAAAACCCACACACCCAGATTCATGAAATCTATTACAATTTGATAGAAACCTATTTCATGCCTTCTAATTGTTACCAGACCACAGTATTAAATGACAAAGAGAAGGCACGTGCTGTCTTTGAGTGGGGCACTGATGGTATCACAGAGCGCTAAACATGTTTTACAGAGCTGCAAAAAAATGCTGATATGCAGTCACTTCATTCTCATATTTTCAGTCAGAGTTTTTGCTGACACAGCACTGTGGCCAAAGTTTTAAGCACATGCGTTTCTGGCTTACTGCCACATTCCAAAAGACATGCTTCTTAAGCGATGTGAAGATTCGAAATTGTCCTTTGCTGCCAACGTGAATCGTTGTTTATATATGCTCGGCAATTGGCTGGCAACCATTCCAAGGTGTACACATGAGGGGCCACAGCAATCCGAGTGAATTGGATGAAAGAAACTTTTTCCTGAACTAACACAAAGCATTTATGTCTCTCATTATAAAAAATGAATATCATCTGTCATCTACTTTTAAAGACGATCCCTAAAATTCTGTGAGAATTAGGTGTTTCTAGTTGCAAAAGAACATTGTCACTGCGTCATGGCTAATCTCCAATGGAGAGATGACAGATAACTACAGATCAGTATCTACAGAAAACAGCATTTCATTCTTCTTAGGGAAATACAAAAAACACCCTCTCTCAGGCTGCTGATAACTGTACGATGTGGCACATTTTGTTCTGAAGCGCTGTGAATGCCTAACTTGCAACACTGTATGAATGACGCAAATGAAATGCTTTTGAGGTGGATTTAAAATAACTGTGATTGGCTGGCTACCAATCCAGGTTGTGCCCCATCTGTGGTCCAAAGTCAGCTCCAGCTGACCCACGACTCTCATGAGGACAGTCGCAATGCGAAATGGATGGATTGAAATTCAAGCGACCCTCCACCATCATCAAGTGCTTGAATGCGGACGCTCAGATTTTCAGCTCACTAAATGTTTTACATGCATGCCTTGCTATCAGTTGTTTTTCAGGTAACCCTTCAATTTGCTGGACCATGGCCGGAAAACACAGAAGGCATTGGAAGTCCACGTGCAAGCGTTTGGTCCTGGGTGTCCTGCTGGCCGGCAGCATTATCTTCCTTTACTGCCTGTCCATGACCCAAGTGCCTCTGAGCATTCCTGAGTATGGTGCAAAACACACACGCACACACACGCACGCACGCACACACGCAGTCCATGTATAAAATATCCAATATCCTCATTAAAAAACACGTCGTCCCCCTTCCAATAAAAAGCAAAAAAAAAAAAAAAAAAATCTTCAAAGTCACACGTCTGATTTATTGTGCTTCTCTCACCATACAATACATGACAGTGCCAGGCGATTAATCTGAATCGTCTAAATCAGTGGTTCTTAACCTTTTTAGAGGTACCGAACCCAACCAGTTAATATGCACAGTCACCGAACCCTTCATGAGTGAAAAATAAATACTATATATATATATTTTTTTTACAAATTCAAGATATGAAATTTTTTTTTATTAAAAACAGAAAAAAGTAAATAAAATTTCAAGAGATAAGTATACTTTTTTAAAAATTGTATGACAGTCACATGTTGAGTACGAAGCGAACTACATTTCCCACAGCACTGATTGGACAAGCAATGTAATGTGATCATCTGCAGCCAGTGATGGCCAAGCCGGCGTATCATAACTAATTAACATGTTGGCAGATTCTCCGTCAAACCCCTGAGAACGACTCACCGAACCCCTGGGGTTCGATTGAACCCAGGTTAAGAACCACTGGTCTAAATGTTGATTTTACAGCATTTAGTTGCCTTGAGAAACTGTTGCGCTGGGTACGCGTAAAAGAACTCATACAGTTTTGATGCAAAGTGAAAGTCATGAAATCACTTTTTAATGACCGTGTTGTTCATGTATGCGTGGGCAGGTTTAACAGTGTGTGTGTTTGGATGCTGCAGAATTCCAGTGCCTTACTCCTGCGCCCACCGTCCATCCCAGCTGCCCAGCAAACTAAACGGCAACAGCTCACGTGAAAGCACAGGGGAAATGTGCACCCCCAAAGTAGACATCATGTTCATGAAGACCCACAAGTCGGCGAGCAGCACCTTCCTCAACATCCTTTTCCGCTTTGGAGAGAAACACCAATTGAAGTTTGCGTTTCCCGACAGCAGGAATGACTTCTTCTACCCTGCCTTTTTCCAGCGCTCCCACGTTAAAGACTACAAACCTGGAATGTGCTTCAACATCATCTGTAATCACATGCGTTTCAATGGCGTCGAAGTGGCCAAGCTGCTTCCCCTTGATACCGCCTACATCAGCATTCTCAGAGACCCCGCAGAGCTTTTTGAGTCCTCCTTCCACTACTATGGTCGGCTGGTGCCTTTCACCTGGAAGATAGCGGGAGATGACAAGCTGGCAGAGTTCCTTCGTAACCCCCACTACTACTTTGACCCGGAGGGTTTTAACGCGTTCTACCTCAGGAACTTGCTGTTCTTTGACTTTGGACAGGACAACACCCTCGAGCTGGAGGATCCGCGTGTTGACGAGGGAATCAAATCCATCACGGAGCGTTTTCAGTTCTTCATCTTGGCGGAACATTTTGAGGAATCTCTCATCCTACTCAAGGATGCCCTCTGTTGGGAGATTGATGACCTCCTCTTCTTCAAGCTCAACGCCCGCAAGGAGTCAACTGTATCCAAACTGACACCCTACCTGAGGGCCAGGGCCCGTGAATGGAATGCTCTTGACTGGAAACTGTACCAGCACGTGAACCACACCTTCTGGAGGAAAGTGGATTCTTATGGACTGCAGCGCATGGCGGAGGATGTGGCTGAACTCAAAAGGAGGAACGCAGAGATGGTGGCTACCTGCATCGAAGGGGGACGCGCCGTTGATGCTGGCAGCATCCAGGAGAGTGTCATGCAGCCGTGGCAGCCAATCGGGGAGAAATCCATCATGGGATACAATCTGAAGAAGAACATTGACAAGGCCCACATAAAGTTGTGTCGGAAAATGTTGATGCCGGAAATTCAGTACTTGAGTGAGTTCGGAGTCAACCTGTGGATAACCAAGCTGTGGGGTCACATTAGAGACATCATTAACTGGTGACTAATTATGAGCAAGTGGGGATGATTCTGCAAGGTCGAATGTAGTCAGGCTGAATAAAAGTGATGGAGAACAAAGGGATTTGCAGTTCTGTGACATTTCAATCATCTCATGGGTGCTTAAGTGAAATATTTCACAATCTATAAATACCAAACTGAATTAAATTATTTTCTCTGTTGATTGAAATAGTCGCATATTTAGACACATTTTATTTGATTAAGCATGAGAATAATGTGATATCTTTGCATCTCTGATAGCTTGTGTTTATGAACAAACTAATGAAATGACACCACAATCTTGAATCCGTTATTGAGAAATTAAAAACCGGGCAGCTTCTTCAGCCAGAGACTGGTACACCCGCACTGCAAGAAGGAGAGGTGCCGCCGCTCATTCCTGCTGACTGCTGTCAGACTATTGAATAGACACACCTGAAAACCTGGACTCACCCCCACTCACCCATTTTAATATGCTTATATTTATATTTTATAATTTATATTCATTGAGACTTTTTGTTCTTCTACTTCTCCCTTTCATAATTTTGCTGCTGTAAATTGAGAATTTCTCCATTGTGAGACAAATACAGGTTTTTCTTTTTTATATATATATATGTGTGTGTGTGTGTGTGTGTGTGTGTGTGTGTGTGTGTGTGTAAAATATGAAATAAAAAATAAAATATAAAGTTTACGTTTTTTTTCCCCTCTTTCCAGGCTTTCCAGTGTGTGGGACATTCCAAGGAAATAGATGTTGTGTTAATTGAAGACTAAATTGCCCAGATGTGACTGTGAGTGTGAATGGTTTGCCCAGATGTGACTGTGAGTGTGAATGGTTGTTTGCCTATTCAATGTGTGCTCTGCTCAAAATATACTTGATTTTCCAAGTTCTACCACAATGACCGTGATGAAAAGTAGTCAGTAGTATAGTAGGTCCAAGTGTTTATGAAAAATTAGTTTGAGGTTTTATCAAATGTTCTGTGGTGGATTAAAAAAAAAATTAAGCCACTGTAACATTATAAACAGTTTGAACATTTCATTCAAGTCAGGGATCCTTTTACGTCCCACTCGTGTTACCCATACCACACTTTTAAGTATTCAGGATTCGTGGGTTTGTATCCAGGCTTCGGCCTCCTGTGACACACACACACGCACACACACGCACACACACACACACACACACACAGACACACACGCACACAGACGCACACACACGCAGAGGTATCCAGTCATCTGCTTGTCCAAGATGTTGAATTGCTGCCTAGTTCATCTATTTCATCCAATACAGTCGTACCAATGAAAAGCTCTTCCACTTGACGGCAATAGTTAACTGAAGCTGTACAGTTTAATTGTACTGTAATTGTATTGGTATGAAGGGCAAGCCATAAAACGTGTATCCACCCACCCACCTGTTGCCATTCATTCAACAAAATAACAGTCGTTATTTCCTGCAAGTATATCAGCTCTGTGCTCAATTAAACAGGACCATATTTCACATTGAGTAAGTACATTTTTGAGTGTATTGCGAAGAGATCACAAATGTTTCAGTGCACGTTTTGAGACATGTATGTTTGGTGGTGTGCAGTGATATTTTCAGCCATAACGGAATTGACCACTGGAGGTAGTCATGAGCTATGACGTCATTCAATCTCGGGGGCGTGACGGGGCACTGTGCAGTATGCATTCTCATGACAGCTCTCGTGCTTGCTAGTTTTAGTGGTCCTAATTTTTGCTCCTATTTCCCAAGCCACATACCAACAAATACACGAAACGGACGAAGATTTTATTATCGATTAATTCCCTTCCACGATTGTTGATAGAATTGTCTTTTTTTTCGTCGCTGTTTTGCACCTTCACGATAGCTTTGCAGCTAGCAGTTGTTTTTGTAGCATCGTCTTTTAGCTAGCAGCTAGCCGGAAGTTTTCGTTCTCTGCAATTGGATAATGACATTCGCTGCAGATGTCTGGCCCTGATACGTGCTCACGTTGGATGAGTGGAGAAAAAAATGTCGTGCAAATCAACCAAAGTGGCCCCCAGTGTTGACTTTGACCACAGTTGTTCAGACAGCGTGGAATATCTGACACTTAATTTTGGTCCTTTTGAGACTGTTCACCGTTGGAGAAGACTGCCTCCGTGTGATGAGTTTGTTGGAGCAAGGTAGGTACTGACAAGTTAAATGTGCTAGTAACAGATCAAAACGTGTCTGTTGGTTTACTTTGTGCAGGCGCAGCAAACACACTGTTGTGGCATATAGGGATGCAATCTACGTGTTTGGGGGAGACAATGGGTGAGTAAGACGTTGACAGCGCTATTTTTTGCTCCATTAAATGATATTAAAATGACATGTCTCTCAACAGCAAGAACATGTTGAATGATTTGCTGCGCTTTGATGTGAAGGACTGCTCATGGTGTCGGTAGGAAATGATTCCATTAAAAAGTGTCATCAAATCATAAAATGTGAAATGTGGCTATTGACTACAATATATTCCGCAGGGCCTTCACGACAGGAACTCCACCTGCTCCCCGCTATCACCATTCAGCTGTTGTCTACGGCAGCAGCATGTTTGTTTTTGGTATACCCCTGACCGCTCCCTTCTTAAACAGTATCTACAAATGTTGAATACACTATATGGAATCTTGATGAATCTTTTTTCAAATGCATTTCAGGGGGATATACTGGAGACATATACTCCAACTCAAACCTTAAAAACAAAAATGATCTTTTTGAATACAAGTTTGCCACAGGACAGTGGACTGAATGGAAAGTGGAGGGGAGGTAATATATACAATCTATTTAACTTGAACATATTTGATTGAAGTAGTGATGAAGCAAGCGTTCAGTCGATTGTTTCCAACGATGCGGAAATACTTTAATTATGGTTACATGAAGCGCTGCTGTTACATGCCTTCTGTTGTGTGTTCTAGCTTGCCAGTGGCCCGCTCTGCTCACGGAGCCACAGTTTACAGTGATAAGTTGTGGATATTTGCTGGTTATGACGGGAATGCCAGGTAAGTTTGATTCCACAGTGTTGGCGCCTTTTCATAACACCAATGTGTGTAATTGCAATGTCTATTTTTCTCCTTGTAGATTGAATGACATGTGGACCATCAGTCTGCAGGACAGGGAGCATGCATGTTGGGAAGAGGCCAGTTTATGAGCATCACTTATGCTTTAGCCCACACCCGTGACTCTAATATGTTGACATCTATGTTTCTGTGTCACTATCAGATCGAACAGAGTGGTGAGATTCCTCCTTCTTGCTGCAACTTCCCCGTAGCTGTTTGCAGGGACAAGATGTTTGTGTTCTCGGGTCAGAGTGGGGCCAAGATAACAAACAACCTCTTCCAGTTTGAGTTTAATGGCCACATGTGAGCTGAAGCAATACTACTGAATGTAACTTGCACACACGACGTATCTAGCAGCTGCTAATGTTCCGACCGCCATCCCTGCAGGTGGACGCGTATACCCACTGAACATTTACTTCGAGGCTCTCCGCCACCTCCGCAGCGCCGTTATGGCCACACAATGGTTGCCTTCGATCGCCACCTGTACGTGTTTGGCGGCGCTGCTGATAACACTCTGCCCAACGAGCTGCACTGCTATGATGTGGACTCTCAGAGCTGGGAGGTGATCCACCCCAGCTTGGACAGTGAGGTATGAATTCTCAATGATCTCAAGGACCATCACTGATGATGCGCCTCGGCTCTGCATCAGAAAATGTTTTATTACAACGGCTCTGTATTCTCATATTTTCACAAGGTTATGACCCACTTTTAGAGATATTGGGACAAATAGAGTAAATGTATTGATGAAAAGCTGCTTTTGAAAACATGAGATCATATTTTTAAACTCCCCATGCATGAAGAACTTGAGGATGAAGACGACAAAAATGAATATAGTAAAATGAAATATGCATTGTGCTAGTTTTCTTTCGGTCTGCGCTGATATTCAAATGAGTTTGAATGGTGGGGAGGGGGGGGGCATACCACCTGACGTCGCAGTTCAGTTGCTGGGGAGGATCCCGTCGACATTTAGATGCACGTTTGATGCAACAAAGTCAGTGCTTCCCGACCTGTCCTGAAATAATACACGTTGCCTTATCTCAGTCGGACCTCAAAGGTTTAGCACAATCCTTCAATTTGTTCAAATTTGGATACATTTTTTGCATGGAAAATAATCTTTTTTTTTTTAACTGTGCAGGGCAAGTTTTGAATAGCATTAAAAATTTCTGAATTGTCATACAAGTGTAAAGATTTTTACTGCTGTTTGATTACTGTTACACAAATTTAGTCTGTGTTTTTGTTTAGGTTCTAACCCAAACAAAAACACATACTGACCCGAACCGAGAGATATTGTCCAGAAATGTTTGTTTGACTTTCTAACATGAATTAAAATTCTCTTCTACTTTTTGTGTCCTTGCCTTCTCAGATGCCCAGTGGGAGACTCTTCCACGCAGCCGCCGTGATTCAAGACGCCATGTATATCTTTGGAGGGACCGTGGATAACAATGTTCGCAGTGGAGAGATGTACAGGTTTCAGGTGGGCAAGTGTTCAGATGTTGCTTGTCTTCAGGGCATTTCTAGGTTTCTTCCTTTGTGGAAGTTTTCCTTTTCCTCCGTCGTCCTGTATACGGTACCTGCTGTTTATGGAGAGTATCCGGAGATATCATCTGTTTGTGAATTGGCGTTATATAAAGAAAATGCACTTGATTTGACTTACATTGTTCTAATCAATCAGTTTCCTCATGATTATTTGTCTTTCTTTTGCAGTTTTCGTGCTATCCCAAGTGCACTCTCCATGAAGACTATGGCAAATTGTGGGAAAACCGTCAGTTCTGTGACGTGGAGTTTATCCTGGGAGAGGTGGGTTTAGCTCTCATGCGCAATATTGCCGTCATTTATTTATTCAACAGTGAATGAACGTATTTGTTGTAGCGGGAAGAACGAGTTCTGGGACATATAGCCATCGTGACCGCGAGATGCCAGTGGCTGCGCAGGAAAATCCTGCAGGCTCGGGAAAGGCAGCGACAGGTCAGAACCTTTCAGGGTTTTTTTTTGTTTTTTTTTTTGCGGGGGGGGGGGCAAAACAAAAACTCGCAATACTTGATGAAGACATGTATGCGTGTAAAATGAAAATGCAAGACTTTGATGAAACACATCCCTTCATGGTTTTCATGGGCTGACTTTTAGAAGTGACCATGAAGGAGTCTGCATGTGTAAATGGAAGCCGAGATGCTCGGGCTGATGTATTTCCTTTGTCGCAGAGAGAACTTTTGATAGGATCTCATAATAAGATTGTGCAGGTAAACATGAGAGAGGGGACATTCTCATGCGGACTTAAACGAGAGGAAATTTTGTCTCTACGACTGTACAAACGTTTTTTTGTTTTGTTTTGTTTTAGAGGACCAAACAGGACAGCTGTGAGGAGAGCGATGAAGGGGCCACTGGTGGAGGGATTCACAGGCCGTCAGGCAGACAGCCAATGCTGGAGGTGTCCATCAGGGAAGCAGAAGCTCAACCTTTTGAAGTCTTAATGCAGTTTCTCTACACAGACAAAATCCAGTACCCACGCAGAGGTAGCGTTGTTGGCCACATCTTTGTATATAACGGTGGTGTTTCTAAGGTCATAAGCACCGTCGGTTCTTGACCTCTGAATTATTCCGATTTTGAAATAACTTAACTGGGTCATGCAGTATGTTGATGTTTTGTCCCACTTTTAAAGGCACATTTTCCAGAAAATTGTGGGTGATTTCCTGACTCGACATCCTCCACGGCGTTCCTCTTTTGACGTTCCATTGTATTCAGAT
This sequence comes from Hippocampus comes, assembly GCF_001891065.2. NCBI lineage: Eukaryota > Metazoa > Chordata > Actinopteri > Syngnathiformes > Syngnathidae > Hippocampus > Hippocampus comes. The sequence continues at coordinate 929,084 of NW_017805137.1, forward strand.
GAAGTTTTTGTGAACCGGTTTCAATTTGTAAAGTCGGTGTTCTTCTATTTGCAGGCCATGTTCAGGATGTTCTCCTAATCATGGATGTTTACAAACTGGCCCTGAGCTTTAAGCTCTCCCGCTTGGAGCAGCTGTGTGTTCAGTATATTGAGGCTTCTGTGGACTTGCAGAACGTGCTCAGCGTTTGTGAAAATGCCAACAAACTCCAACTCGACCAGCTGAAGGTACTCTTTACTGACCACCGCTGGTTTTGCTGGTAATCTCATCACCCTGTCAGCAGGTTCCTCAAAAACGGCACCGTGAATCCGTTTCTTGCCATCCACGATCGGTGAAAATCTGCTTTCCAAAGAGACCATATAAAAATGATTTGATTCATCCCCAAAAATTTCAACCTCGCCAAAGGCTTTAACTACATTGAAACTTATGAAAACAAACCCAGCTGTTCTTCAAATAAGAGCTAAAGACTGCTTTCTTCAGGTAGCGTCAATCCCACTTGAAGGTAACTGACAAACGCAAAAGTGATTTAAATATTGCGCAATTGTTTGCAAGTCAAAGCTGAAAATTGACCGAGCGACGGTTCATATTTCAAAAAACTTAACCGGTCACCCCTAAGTCGAGCTTATCACTGTTCATGTATCTATTTCTGTTCTCCACTGAAGGCATGCAACTCCAAATTCAGATGCGCAGGTATAAAAATGTTAAAAAGAAAAATCAAAATACGAACACTTAAAATCCAAAACATAACAAGAGGCATCAACGACGAAGCCCCATTCACTCCCATTTCTCTTTTCCTTCAGGAACATTGCCTTAATTTTGTGGTGAAGGAATCCCACTTCAACCAGGTGATCATGACGAGGGAATTTGAACATCTGTCCACGCCACTGATCGTGGAGATAGTCCGACGAAAGCAGCAGCCGCCTCCCAGGCTGTACTCGGACCAGCCTGTGGACATCGGGACCTCCCTGGTGCAGGACACGAAGGCTTACCTAGAGGGAGGGGGCCTGGAGTTCTGTGACATCATTCTGCTGTTGGACGGACACCCCCGACCTGCTCATAAAGCCATCCTGGCGGCTCGTTCCAGGTACTTCCAGGACTCCAGGGAGTCTTTTTTTTGGTTTCTTCCACCGATTCATCACCTATACTCCATGTACCCTCAGTTATTTTGAGGCCATGTTCCGCTCCTTCATGCCAGAGGATGGCCAGGTAAATATCTCTATTGGAGAGATGGTTCCCAGTAAGCAGGCATTCGAGTCCATGCTGCGCTACATCTACTATGGAGACGTCAACATGCCTCCGGAAGATTCTCTGTATCCTTGTCAAATTTAGTGGCATGTTGTACCAAACCCTGCACGAATAATGGACAGAAACCCCATCAGGGTTTTTTTTTCTTTCTTTTTTTTGGGTGAGTGGAGTACATATCCCAAAATGACTATAGTACCAACCAGTGGTCATTTATGGGAACTTCCTAATATGGTACTACACTACAGCGACATGACATGGGAAAAATATTACAAAGATCTCTTATTATTTCTTACAATTCTACACCTCTGCAAACAATGGCCCCAGGTGGGGTTGTCATAATATAGTGCGATATAATCAAAATGGAACCGTTATTGAGTCTTTTCCTTGACCTTTTGTTCTACAGTTATCTGTTTGCCGCGCCATATTATTACGGCTTTTCAAATAACAGGTTGCAGGCTTACTGCAAGCAGAACCTGGAGATGAATGTCACTGTGGAAAATGTCTTGCAGGTATTTGAATATGAGGGCTTTACAGAGGGGACAGTAACCTGAATGGACAACGCCGCTTATTGTATGTATGTGATGTTTTTTTTTCCCCCCCCTCCCATCCTCTGCAGATTCTGGAGGCGGCCGATAAAACGCAGGCTCTGGATATGAAGAAGCACTGCCTCCATATAATTGTCCACCAGTTCATCAAGGTGGGTGGGCTCATATCCGGCGTCCTGGGGGCTTGCTGCCCACTCGCTGCAGCTGAGCTAACCTTGCAGTCACGTCGTCTTTGCAGGAGACTTGACACTGTTAGCCTGCTAGTGGAGCGGCCTCCATCTCCTCTGTAGAGAAGGAGAGTGTTTACAGGGCGGCCGGCTGAACAAGCACCTCCTCGCGTATCCACGAGGCTCGAATGTGCCTCTTTTGTTGTTATTGTTTGCTTATCCAGAAAAAACGCTCAACCCTCGTCACTGACGTTTTTGTTCAGCTTGCTTCATATTTTTCAGCATGAGCAAATCGAGTGCCGTTTATGCTTTATTTTTGCTCTGTTTGACTATCGTCTTTTTTCCCCCCTTTTTTTAATTTTTTGCTCTCCTCCTCCCCTTCCAAAGGTATCCAAGCTCCCCAACCTGCGATCCCTCAGCCAGTTGCTGCTGTTGGACATCATTGAGTCTCTAGCTACACACATATCAGACAAGCAGTGTGCTGAGATGGGCTCCGACATTTAGGAGGATGGCAAGAGACCTACACTCGTATTTCAGTCCACTTTTCCCAAAAGCTGTTTACAAGATCTCCACACCATTCCTCACTTTGATTGCACCCTGCATGTTTTCATCTCACACATGCCGCATTCATTTGATAGCAAGGTGCTTTGTTCTTTCATCTGCATATCATTGCGTTAAGTCATTTAATTTATTTTGTATAGAGCAACTGGTCCAATCTTCTTGGATGTTTTTATAAATTATTTTTATTTTTTTTGCAAATTATTATTTTTCCTGGAAAAAAATCAACCATAAAATTGTTCCCACCATGTCCCTTAACAGCTGGAACTACCAAACTGTGTAATTTGTATTTGCTGGATCAGCATTATTACCTTACACAATTACAATTGGTATATTATCATATACTTGATATTTTCTTGTGCTATACTGTATTATAAAAAAATGTTATTGATAGCCGTGTGTGACATTAACCACTACTATTAAACATTACCCATGTTTATCTGACATTACAACAAGCTACCGTATATCTGTTAATACATATTTGCACATGTGAGTTAAAATGTACTGTATTAAAAAAAAATAAATCTTTATGTGAAAGAAAATAGACAAAATAATTGAGTGTCTGTTATGAACTCGTAGATTTGATATACAATGGATTATTACACGTGTTGTATAAACCCCTACCTGATGACGATGGGCGACATTTGTCCTTAAATTCTATTCATCACAACCCTCTGGCCTTTTAGTTTCTGGACTGTGGTGGATGTTAATCTGACTCAGTGCTTATTGTCTTGAGAGGATAAAATCCTTGTTTGTTTTTTTTTTTTTTTTTAGCGTTTTAGTTTCTGGACTGTGGTGGGTGATAATCTGACTCAGTGTTTATTGGCTTGAGAGGATAAAATCCTTGTTTGTTTTTTTTAAGATTTTGTCGAGATTTTTGTTTCTCTCTCAAAAAAAAAAAAAAAAAATTGTTTCTCTCTCTCAAAAAAAAAAAATTAATTCAATGATACCTTGACTTTACAAACATTTTAACGTCTAGGTTTTTTAAGTTATGAGCTGCTGCCTTGTTGATTTTTTTTAAATTTTCATGGCTTTCTGTTGTGGCTCTGAACTGAACTGCAATGCCCTCCCAAGAGAGCCTCTTGGTGTAGTCTCTGATGCACTTAAAGACAATTTGGAATAAGGCATTCGGGGATGGCGCTACACTGTGGGCAGGGGCTGCTATAGCCTTGTCAGAAATCTGTGTAAACCCAGTTAAGCTCCTACAGCACTTTATTTGAGATTCTAAAATCCATTTATAATTTATTTTCTCAGCCATCCAATATATTGGTCACGCCACTTTTTGCCCCTGGAGAGAAAAAATCCTGTAGCCATTCCCGCAAACAGTCAAACACAGACACATATACAAAATGAAAACACTTTCAAGAATCAACTCTGACTCAGCACGATGTAACTCACTATGCCACACTGCTTGAAACTACATATCCAGCACGCAATATGTACAGTAATCAACCACGGAATAAATTAAACTCAAGAGTCAAGCTACCACTTTTTATTTTATGATGGCTGACAGACATCAAGTGTGACATCCACTTTTGACTTAGGTTTAAACTACCGATTGTGGATCCTTTTTGACAATAAAAATTCTGCCTACATTCATGAAAGCCTCATCCGGAGAGTCAAGTCTTGTCAAATGTCACATCTTAATTAGACATAAACTCCGGAAAAGCTGGAATGAGTTCCACGTGGCCGCAGAAAGAAGTCTTTATGGCGGCTGCTTCTTTTCTGTACTCATGTTTCATTCGTTCAAGGGTAGCCAGGCCCAGGATGGCATGGGCCTTCTCAGGTTTCATTTAAAACAGAGTTCATTGAACACCGAAACAAAACAGAGATTGTCTCCCACTCATCGGTTGTGATTTTTTTTTTTTTTTTAAATATGAAAGAGCCTCAAGGGAGGAGGGCTACATCAGCAGGTGGGCCGGGTTGTGAATTTTCAGTTTGCGAGGCACATTGCGGCAGGCTTGCAGGTCGCGATGGTTCTCCTCACCACAAAAAGTATGCAAAGGACGGCAGTCTTTGTCACCTTCGGGGGACTGGTGACCTCCTTCATCACCACCTTCCTTCCGCTGTGGAAGACAATGAATTCGGACTTGAACGAAGTAGAAAACTGGTACTCGGGACTGTGGCACATGTGCCTCTATACGGAGGAGGTCGGAGTGCAGTGTAAGGCCTACGACTCCTTGCTGGGACTTCCTGTTGACCTGCAGATCTCCAGGGTGCTCATGTTGGTGTCGGTATGCACCGGCGGATTGGCTTTGCTGGTTGCCCTGCCAGGACTGGACGGGGTGCGTGTGTGTTTGGACAAGTATGCAAAGAGGAGAAGCTTCCTGATCCTGGGTGGGGTGCTGGCCTGTGTGGCGGGGATCACCACGCTGGCTCCGGTGTCCTTCGTGGCATACACCACAGTTGTGGAGTTTTGGGATAAAGGTTTTCCCGATGTGATGCCACGCTGGGAGTACGGAGAGGCCATGTTCTCTGGATGGTTTGGAGGATTGGCGTTGCTCACCGGAGGGACTTTGTTCTTCATAGCTGTGTGCATGGCCGACTATGAGCTGCGGAAAACAAGTGTGACCAACAGTCCACATGTAAAGCGCAGGACACGACACTACCGCAAGACTGAGGTTTTGTAAAATTGTGTATACATTTTGGAGTTGACTAATGCTAGCTGGCTATGTGTCGATCATTTTTTTTAGATCTGTGATTCTATTGTGACAAAAGTAAAGTCTCGTCTTTGTTGTTGAAAGTCAGATAATCATTACAAAGCAATGGATTTTTTTTTAAAAGTGACAACAGAATGACTGATTTATCAAAATAATGATGGAGTTTTCATTTTAACAGCAGGTTATCAAGCTTCTGGCAAATTAGAGCCTATAAACATTACACCATTAATCTCAGTTAGCTTTGATTAATTTATGTGATTGCGAATCACAGAAGAAAAAGAAAAACACGAACATGGTTAGTGCTGGATGATTTGTTAAAATCCAACAAGTCATAAATGTCATGTTTCGGTTTGTGACCAACAGGTGGCACTGTAGGGCTCTCCCTGCAGCTGCACACCTGTTGGTCGTTTGTTTGCTGCTGTCATGTTTGTTCCGGTCATGTTTCGGTTATTGATAGTTTTTGCTTCAGTCATGGTTTTGGTTTGCTACTTTGGATTCTTTTTGTTTTCAGGACTTTGTTTTGTTTAGAATTTAGTTTTCTCTGTGTTTTAATACAATTTGTCAAGTACACCCTGCTCCTCCCTCTTGCCTGCCTTTTGGGGTCCACCACCACCACCTCGCAACGTGACAATAAAAAATGATGAGATTGGCTTAGAATACGCTTATGGTTTTATCTATCTATCTCTAAGTGTTGTAAAGAGACTCTGTTTTATTTTATATATGTGATACGTTCCACAGCTGCAGTAATACTGTATTGGATTTTTTGAAGATGGGCAGCGGGGCTGTGGGGGAGCCTTGTCTAGGCCATCTACCACCGGGAGTCATTAATGCACACTACTCTGTAGTGATGATTAGAATTCACAAAATGTCACACGGCGACTTGCTGACATCGACTGACTGGATATCAATCTGCCTTCCTTGTTGCTTTAATGCAGGAACACTCCCAGGATCACTTCAATCTTCTGGCGGCTGATGCCGCATGTCGTTTGCATATTTTCTTCCCCCGAACCAATCTTGATGTCTCCTTCTCGCATGCTGCGCCATAATTCAATTAAAGTGGTTGCCTGAGCGCTGAGCTGTTGTCTTCCCGCACTTTTATCATCCTCTTGTGTCAAAAGAATCTGCGTGGTGTTGTCGGTGACCTTGTCTCAGAGATACACGATGTTCCTCATGATTAAACATGCCGTATGCACTTTTTGTTCATTTTTGAGTCAGTGTGATAACCTAGAGCTGAAAAAAAAAATCTAAACTAAAAATCAAACTATTTTATTGCAAACTGCTCAGATTCCGAATGACTGTGCACAAAAGTTAGAAAAAAAAATCAAATAGACCCTTAAAAATCTGTTGTATTTCTGCTATTATATAACAAATGCTCTTTTGATCAAAAACATCTTTGCCAGTCAAGTTCCATGTTATTTTTCACCAACATTTGAATTCCTTGGAAAGTTTCTGCCTTGATCTCATTATAGGATGCAAGAATTGCCCGAGATGCTGTTCGTTCCTATTGTTGACCCACTTTTTATCATATTTGTTCAAACTGTCAGTATGGTCTGAGAGTAGAGGACGTGACTGAAATGATCCGTGGAAAAAAAAAATCTGCCCTCTTTGACACCACCTAGTAGCTCAAATTTGAGAAAAACAAATCAATCAGAGACAGAAGGTGCGACTGACTTGGTGTCAACCATTTCGCATGCACACAGCAGTGGCCTCGAAGGAGCTTTGCTGAACCTATGGCGAGAAATCCACCTCCAGATTTTTTTGAATGAACTCTCAGCCATATAAGTTTTAAATGCATGCTGGTGTTCAGTACACATGCGTGTTTCACGATGTTTATTATTACAAAGCCTCTAATTGCAAACACAGAGGCAGCGCATTGAGAAGATTTTTGCTCATTTTGACAGGCAAATCATGTCTTTAGTATCTGAAGGCAAGGCGGAGAGGGTCTGCACTGAAAAAGCCAGCAGAGAGAGAGCGAGAGAGTGTGTGTGTGTGTGTGTGTTTGGGAACGGGGGAGGGAGTGGAGGGCATGGTGCGAATTCATGCTGTGTTAGCATCCCCTCAGCAACTCCATCAATACTGCATACAGCTAAGAAACTGGCAAAGGTTCGCTGTGCTGCATTTACAGGCTCGGCCAGTGAAAGAGAGCAACTCCCACGACCGGTCAGCTCAGTCTGCTGCTGCTGAAAGGGGCGCGCACACACACACACACACACACACACAACAGCCTGTGCTGCATCAAGAGGGAGCAAGGAGGGACACACGGAGTGGGAATACTCTGAGGGAGAAGAAGGAGTCCCACAGAGGAAGTGGATTGTTGGGGAGTAGTGCAAATATGTTCTCTGCACCGCAGCGCTCCATGCACCTGCTCCAGGACCGCAGCGCTTTTTGGTAAGCTCTGCTTGACACATTTTTATCATCTATGGGTAATTGTTTGAAAACAGGACCTGAAATGGGCAAATTAAGCAAGGGAAAGTGTCTCATTCAGAGGGCAATGTAACACTAGTAACTCTACAATGCTGGAGAACTTCTTTAGAATTTTGGAGCTACACTCGCCCCCCCAAAAAAATGTATATGTGTGTATGTCTGAGTGCGTTTGTATCTATAGCCTGTAAAAAAACACAACTTGTTTTTTGTGGCTAAAACAGTAATTTAAGTTGTATGTATATATAATACACACACACACACACACACACACACACACACACATAAACGACTGACATTTGTGGCAGCAGCGTTAGTAATCAAAACAATTTGCTGAGTTTTATTTTTTTAAGTTGGGGGACAACACAAGGAGCAATAAGTTCCGGAAACTCTTAATTCTTTGCTGAGGAATGTGTTCATACCAATATTCACAACAGCAGAACTTAAAATATTTTTGAACTGCGTCAACTTAAAACTTATGGAAGTTTGTTGTCTTGAAATTTTTTTTGTAACGGTATGGTAAAATAGTTGCCTGTGGATAAAATGGAGGCTTAAAATGTCCCATTTCACTTTTCCATTGCGTCACAGGGTCTTTAGAAGTTGCTGAAGATCAGCTCAGCAACTATTTGGGTATCTCCCGCAAAGATTCAATTGTAGAGCTCCCTCATTTTCTTTGATAGTTTGTTGTCACGACTCACTTATGTAGTGAATAAATCCACTCTCAAAGCTTTTTTCCAGCTCCTTGCTCACTTTCGATCTGCGTCCTCCAGCTCGGGGCGCTCGCTTCTTTTCATTGGACGTGTTTTTCCCGATGGCAAATTCTTTGGGGTGCAATGCTGAATTTTGTTCAGCAGGTTTTGCTCTGGGTTTGTCCAGCATTTTCCCACTTTAATTTGCCAAGAAAACTTGAGCTTTAAAGATGCCGCCTCTGCTCCACAGGTGCTGTAGCAAAGACATCTACACATGGCATGTAGAAAGTTGTCATAGGAATATTTATTTTATTTTATTTTTTTGAGAGGAAAAACGTTTGGCATCTATTTGAGGTGTGACATTTATGTATTCAAGTGGATAATGTATGGCTTTTAGAGGGGAGGCCCCAATTTGAGGAAATACACTGTTAGTCTTAATTTCTCTGGACGATTCATTTGAATCATTCTTCATTTAACTAGTGACAGATGAATAGCCACTTTCAAGAAAAAAAAAATTAAAGGAATGTTGTTTGCAAGTGGAAGAAGTATGCTGGACACTTACAAATTATACGATTTAAAGATAAATGTGATCCGATCATTTCCACTTTTTTTTGCACTCCACACAATTGCAACCAGGAACATTAGCATTAAAGCTAGTGCTAACACATCAGGAGAGGTGTCCTGGCTGGTGTTCCAACGTTACTTTTTCTTCACTTGTCATTCCACAGCCTGTCATGTTCAACCATTGAGCAAACAAAGCGCATGACCTCTGACAGTCTGGGGACGATTAGGGCGGCTTATCTTGTATTTGATGAGCCAATAGGATATGCAAAGTGAGGGAAACTGGTGCGGTCGACTATTTCGTATGTGGCTGGATTGCAAAGAGCTCTTGTGTGAAGATCAGAGGGAGCGGTCACAAACGGAGTCGGCGGACCAATACCATACCAGACAAATGGTACAAGAGTATTTTAGAGCATTTCCTGTTACAATTTGGTTTTGTCATGCGGCGAATACAAATATTGTGGTCCTGTTCGAAGCTATGGACGTTTCGCTCAGATTGGTGGTGCTCAACATTCCTGCTTTTCTTGGTCACAGTCAGGTTATGGATCGGGCGACCAAGCTACTAATTCTCCCCCGCCCCTACCGACATTCCTGTAAGCGGTCTTACAATTGGAGGGAAATGAGTGAAAGTGACAGCTTCTCGGCAGACTGGATTATTAGCATTGCTTGGGGACGCGCTCGACCAACAGCCAGCAGCTGCCATTTGCGTCATATGTTGTGACGAACAAATCTGATTAACCTACTTTACTTTGGAGCAAAATATCTCGGGCTCGCTGGAACACCCGGATGGTCTGTTGTTCATTACAAAGTTGCAACAAGTGCACGAGAGGCGATCTTAAACAGTTATTTACGGACGCTCCGATCCAATCGTGCTGATCAGAAACCAAGGCGGATCACGTGATTTTTAGCTGATCGGGGATAAGGGCAAGAAGATTGTTTTACTTCCTTTTCAGAGTTTTGAGAGGTCACGAAGGTGACCAAATAATTCAAAGCGATAAAAAGCTTGTTAAATTGAACAGTAGTAACACACACATACACACGCGCACATCCGCCTATCGCACGGTTGTTGAAGACGCGAAGTTAAAAAAAAAAAAGTAAAAAATACTGAACTGTGCAGCACTTAAAATTTGTACGTACAGTATCTATGGCATAGAAGTGAAGGAGGGAGAGTCTGTCACTCAAATGCATGAGTGCAATTGGTAAATGAGGCTATCATTGCCAATAGCCTCTGAAATCTAGTACAGTATAGCGTCTCTCCTATCCTCTCACCTGTTTCCTCCCTTTGTCATTTTTTCCGTTGCAGTGAGATGGTGTGTGTGTGCTCGAGTCAACCGCCAAGTGTGTGGGGCATGAGTCGCCAACTGCAATTTCTTTGCAAGTGTCCATTTCAGGCCGTGATGCTTGATGCGCATTGGGCCCCACGATAAAAATTCACTCTTAACGAGATCAGTTTCCGACAAACCACATGAAGTCGGACGTCATATTAAAGCTATTGATGGGGACTTTCCATATCTCCAAACTCTTATGTTGTCACTATGCTCTTATTGTAGAGATGCAATGACTTTTTTTTGTTGTTGCTTGAAATGGCAACCAAACTCCACCGCTTATTAAAATCTACAACCAATCACTTGATAGCCATCATCTAGTGGTTTCAAATGTTCAGGGTCAAGTATCTCTGACACAATAAATTCTACTGTTCTGTCATTTTAATCAGACTGTCTCCAAATGATGGACATGTGGCAGGTCACTGAAACGGTTTTGGGGGGGTGATTGCCAAAGGTCAACACTAAAAGGTCAAACAGCATACAAAAAGGATGCAATTTGATGGGCTTCGTTAGTGCAACAGTGGGGACAATTTTTACAAAAGTTTTACAGCAGCAAAGCAGACAGTACCGGGGATAAAAACGAGAAAGCAAAAACAAAAACAAAAAAATCCATGCCATTTTTTTGCAATCTCAACTCAACCCCATTTTTATAGTACAACTGACAATCAGCAAGAGTAGAAAAGGCAACAAGATCCAGTCAAGAATAATGGCTTTCGTCTAATTGAGTATACCTACTGTATGAGGTCAATACACGCGTAAACAACAGATAAGAGCATTTACTACCGGAAAACATGCAATGCCTGTTTTTATGGGTGGGGGGTGTATTTTGTGTCCAATTGCTGCAGTAATTAAAAGGCCTCTATCACGAGCAAGTTACTTTGCAAAGTTGATCTCCAGTGACTCGGCCTCAGCAACAGAGAGGCCGGACACAGTGGGGATCTTTCCACTTCTCATTTGGAACTTTGCAGCACACACATCCATTCAGCCGCGCACACTTTTTTTTTCCCCCCCGTCCCTGAAGTTCAAGGACTTAAAGATGTGCGCAGAATAGCAAGTAGCTCTCTTGGGTTTTGCTTCACGTGGGTAACTCACTTAACGGACGGCTGCGTGTTGTAAGACGCAACGTGCCGCCCCGCACGCACTCAAAATGGGCCGAGCTCGGCGGGGAGGCACTGTATCCATGCGAGGTTCAAATACGAGAGCTGCTCGAGATGTGGGCGCAATTTGGCAACAAAACGGGGGGGGGAGGGGAGAGATTTTGAAACTCAAGGGGCCCCTCGCTTTCCTTTCGTGTGCACTGTGACAAGAAAGTTAATAGGTGTCGGAGTGCCGTTAATATTTAACAGTTCCCCTATGCAATATGCATGAACAACGGTAACCATGTGTGGACTGATGTCGTCAATTGGCAGGATTGCTTCCTTTTTACGAGCACCCGCGTGAGACAAAGCAAATTTGAACGGACTGAGATTTTGGAAAAGCGCATTGCAAATTCAACGGGAATGATTATTTCTTCAACGCTTTTGCCGAGGTGCAAGAACGCAGCCGTCGCGCTGTCACCTTTGTTCTCGCATAGGTTCTTGAAGTTTATCATCGTTGAAAGGTGGCACAAATAAATACAGCTCAATTGTGTCAATGTGGACAACAGACTACAGATGTGCCTTTTACAACAATACATTGCTGCGAGGTCAAAGGACAAAATAATATATTACAATGATTTTTAAGGTTGCTTTTTGGAGCGGCTTAGTTGATATGACTCCTCCTTCTCTTCTTACAACAACGATACTACGGTACTCCGGGTTCTGTGGGTGCCCCTCCCAAGGTGGATACCAGGGACTAGGGGCCACTGACCCCCCCTAACCCCCCGAGATGCACGGCACTGATCTGGACAAGCCGGCAGCCAATGGCAGTTGACAAAATATGTCACAACCAAATAAAACAAACACACAAAGAGATAACTTTAAAAGTGTCCCTCTGGGAGACAAATCGGTATCTTGTTGTGATTGCGTCACAAGTGTTGAAAAGGTGCAATGACGTGTTTGGCTGTGCATGTCGTTGATGTGAAGCGCTTTCTGTCCTTGCAGATTATGTGGAGGGACTGACAAATATCCATTGTGGACCTGCAGGTTCTCATACATTTGATTCTGTGACACCACTGCAACGTAGGATCCTGAGGGTAGAGGACCTGACCCAAACTCGCCTCCCCTCATCTCTCTCTCCCCCTCCCTCCCTCCCTCCCTCTCCCTCGGTTTCCATCAGTCCTGAGCCCACCATGGGAGGATGCTTCTCCAAACCCAAACCAGGTGACCGACACCTCTTTCTTTGTTTGCTAGGTCAACCCGGGAGTTATAGAAAAGGAAAATAGTTGCAGTTCATTTTCTATTGAATGATTTTAGACTTGATCTTGTGATAAAACGTCAGCTGGCATATAAGCGCTAACTCCCCAGAGGCCTAAAGACAACAAGAAGTAGAGAACGCTGACGTATAATCAGATAATGCTCAGTTTCGATTGCCGATGTATTAATTAATTTGATACTTCTCAATATATACTGTACGTTAACATACCTGGTTCAGACTTTGTATGTGCTGTATTCTGATTGTGCAGTGTCCCTAATATTGTGGCCAATGTGCATTGGAAACTGTCTTCAGGATGGACAAAGTATTTCATATTGTTGCTTTTTTTGATGAGCGAGCATCATTGTCGGCAATAATAGCACAGTGTACGGTTTAGCTTTTGCACTAAACATGAAAGAAAAAGAAAAAAGGCGATCGCATGTGAGTGCGGAGCTACGACAACGAGATAGAAATTCAAACGGATCACAGCTTTCCTTGTGCCCTGAAGTCTCACCTAAGCGAGGGAACGTCCATCAGCCTCATGAGATTTCCTTCAACTCCGCCAATTGCCCACACTGTTACGATTTTCCATTAGTTTTAATCAAGACTTACTCAGCGGGAGAAAATTCCAGACAGATTACTTTGTAGGACCTGGACAATCAGCACATTTTCCAGCCAAACAGACACGGCCTGCTGCACTTAAAAAAAATAAAAAAATAAAAAGACACCACTGCAACCATATTTTCATGTGTAGAAAAGCCAAACAGTCGCACATCCGCTGAAATTAATATCATTTCAGATCTACGCAACTTTTATGCAGGTAAATTAAAAAGGTTCATTAAACTGTTATTTTTTTTTTTGCATTATGTTAATGTTTATTTAATCGAAAATTTCTTGACTCTTTGCCTTTCTCCTTTAAAAGAGAAGGAAAAAAAGTGGAGGAATGTTTTAGCAGACCTGTTCATGTGATATTCATATTTTTAATTCTAATATAAAAGTAAATATAATTGAGCACCATGAGTATGAACAATAAATGACTTAAGGATTTTGACGCAAAACCGTTCAAATGACTGATGACAATTATCCTCATTATTAATGAAGAATGGATGGAAAGGACTCACTTAGGCAGGTTCCCCCTCTAAATGATTCCATTCACCTTTTTTTTCCTGCTTTCATTTGTTCCACTTGTGACTTCATTTGTCCTTTGCTTGCGTTCGTACGGCCCCTCTTAGTTGAGGGCAGCTCCTCTAATGAAAGAAGACAAAAAAGTTACTCCAACGCACTGTTACCCGTTGAGTCAAATTCTCCAGTATTTGCTCAAATGACCATGTCTGTGTTGTGCAGTTGAAGTCAAAGTGGAGCTCTCTCTCCTGGAAAACGAAAAAGAGGTGGACGGCCTTTCGCCGAACGGCAAGGCCAGTCCCTTTGCAGACTGCAGACCGAACGGGGCTCTCGGACACAGCTCGGACGACGACTCCGCCTTGCTCCAAGCTTACCACAGATCACGGGACTATGTGGAGGCCTCTGTCTGTCATGTCAAAGATCTGGAAAACGGACAGTGAGCAAAGGAAATCTTACGTTTATATTCATTGACCCGATAACATGATAAGCTGTCCGCTGTAGTAAGCGTAAGCGCTGTCCCTTTAAGGGTTAAACAACTATTGCTGACCTGGAAAGATCCAGCCGGCAAATGGAGAGCTGGCTGGTGATATGAAATTAAAACAACAGCCCAAACTTGTTTGGGAATTTGGCTTGTCGTATTGGGATACAAAGAAAAACTATTTTAGTGTCGGCAGTGATCCGGTAAAACGTACGCTTATTTCCAGTATAATACTGTATATGTTTGTCCAGTTAATTATTAGGGGCGGAGCAACGACTGCTGCAAGATCACTCATGTTTTTGTAGAAATGATTGTGATGATGATTCTTATTGTTCTTCATCTTCTTCTTCTTATCGTCATCATCATCAGGGCCTGAGCACTAAATTCTAAGTGAAGGTTCCTGTTGTTTTTGTAGCAATGACAATTAGTCATCTAGTGCAGGGGTGTCAAACTCATTTTTGTCGCAGGCCACTTTGGGGTTACGTCTTCTGTCGGAGGGCCGTTGCGATGGTGAAACTAAGTAAATGTTTCTATATTAAAACTTGAACGCAACAAATTGATGGATGACCTGTTTTGACATCGGTCAAGTCATCTATAATAGTTTGTTCAATTATTGTTAGCGTGAGTGTTAACAGGATAACAAAATTATTGCAAAATCTCAACGTTATTCATTACGCGTGACGATTTGACATTTCGGTATAGATTTTAGCAAGGATCATGGAATTTAACACACATGATTTGCTTTCGCGGGCCACATAAAATGAAGGCCTGGGGGCCAGATCTGGCCCCCAGGCCTTGAGTTTGAAACCTGTGATCCAGTGGTTCCGATTGCATGATTGTCCATGTCTTATGTTGTATTGTGTTATACTTTTTTGTCATTTTATGTTAACTGTTCTGTAAAGTGCTTTATAAACAAAGATGTATTGTAATATATTGTATTGTAAAGTCACGACATCAACATCATGTTCCAGGATGCGAGAGGTTGACTTGGGATGTGGCAGAGCGCTGTTGATTAAGGAACATGGCGAGTTCTCAGCGATGGGCCACAAGTGTCCACATTACGGCGCACCACTCGTCAAAGGTAAATAAGGTTGAATTCCGAAAAGACTTGACATCTTTTCTTTGAGCATAAAGGAAAAACGCATTGCGTGGTTCAAGGTGTGCTGTCGAAAGGACACGTGCGCTGCCCGTGGCACGGCGCTTGTTTCAACATCGCAACAGGCGACATCGAAGACTTCCCCGGCCTGGACAGCCTGCCGACCTTCCAGGTGACCTTCCCAGTCAGAAGCATTCCCTGCATTCTGAGAGCATGTGTGTACACAAGGATTACGTATGCTTGTTTACTTCAGGTCAGAGTTGAAAAGGACAAGGTCATCATCCGAGCAAACAAGCAGGTAAACCAGAATGAATAAAAAGCAGTTACTAATTCAGTACGATAAACGACCTGATTGAGAGCTCTAAAACCTTTTCAGGCTCTTCAGTCGCAGAAACGGTCAAAGGCCATGGCAAGATGTTCCGCGGTCATTAACTCCAGCACAAGCTTGACGAATGTTTTAATTATTGGGTCAGGTCAGTGTATTGAGCTCTTTTCTTTCCCTTTTTTTTTGTGTGTGCATGCTGAGGGAAAGGAATTCATACAATACTCACAAAAAGTTGGGGGATTTTGGCCAGTGGGTGAAATTTCATGGCCGACCTAAAAATAGACTGGAACTGTAACAGGTGAACTTCATTTGACCCTCCTTCAACTTTTGAATGCACAGTTCCAGCTTTTTCGTTTTGTCAGTCCTCTTTGCGCAACTTTTTCAAATTCTACATTTTGGAATTCACAATAGATTTTTGATCCACGAATTGACCAATACATTTCCATGGATGTCTACCCCATGACTCTTACGATCTCTTTGATGATGATGATGACACTCCAAGATTACTGGCGACTTCCCTCTGATAATCTGTTGCAGCCTCACAATGGCATGGCATTGTTGATCAATTGTATTCGGCGTCGTCTTGGTCTCATGATTACAAAATGTGAAGAGCGTGATGGGTTGTTTAAAAACCAATGCTAGTTAAACCAGCCAATCTATTGGTCTATTGGTGTTATTTCTTCTCTTGTCAAGACTGGTCTTTCTTTTGGGAGAGTGACCAAAAATAAAAGTAAAACGTGCAGAGTTAGTGGTTGGATGCTTGCTGAACAGAGATCTCATGAGATGCGCCGATATCTCGCTTGACGTCAGCTGTGACGGTGGGTCAAACTCTGTGCAAACTTTAGAGGCGCATTTCATATTTTTGTTTGCATTCCAAAGTGTGCAACCTCATGGGTGTTTCCATTTAAGAGGTTCCACTGTTCGCAAGCTCCACTATTTATAAAGCGTCCCATCAGATTGTGCTGATGTCACCCTTGTACTTCTCGCATCCACCAGGGGTCATTTGCATGACACCAGAGGAGGGCAACATGCTGCTCTACATTACATGTACCTGGCAGCGCATCTCTATTGCACAAAGAGACATTTTTTTCAGTCAATCAATTTAAAGAGTGAAACTTACACACGTTCATTAAACATATTTTTCAGAAGGCCAAATCATATTGTCATCTTGTATTTTTTTGAGATTGTAAATTTGGGGTTTTCATTCATTAAACTTATTTAAAACAATAAAATCATGAATCCGGTCCAGAGTCACACTTAAAAAAAATGTGAACGACTGAAATAAATGATGTTTTTCACGATAGCATCTCGCAACAATCACAGGCAATTGATGGGAGTTATTGCAGTCCAAGCAATAACATGAGTGGTGGTGACACGTGTGCAGGTCCAGCAGGTCTAGTGTGTGCAGAGACGCTGAGGCAAGAGGGCTTCACTGAGCGCATCGTCATATGCACCATGGACAGACATCCTCCTTATGACAGGCCTAAACTGAGTAAGGTTTGTACACAGACCCCAAAACGAGATAGTTGGTCAAGAGAGACCAGAGAGATCGTCCACTGTTTTGTTTTGTTTGTTTTTTTTGTGGTTTTTTTTGGTTAAGAATAATGGTAGTTACAACTATAGTCAAGATGGCCTTGATAACATTCCCAGATTGTTTTTGTTGGACTCGGTAATTGTGGGAGAGAAGTTCTTCTTTTGACAAACTTTCTATTTAATAGATGCATTCAGCACTAATGTACTAACCCTCAGTCCCTAGACAGCACAGCGGAACAGCTGAGGTTACGTTCCAGGGACTTCCTGCACGATCACGACATTGAATTGTTCACAGAAAAAGAGGTGAGAGGTGGTGAACTCACAATCGAAGAGTAGCTGTTTAAAACTTCGTTTCAAAATCAATTTCACTTCAATGGTTGAAAATCAATAAACATTTCCTACAAATGATGAATACTATATATCCTTTCCCATCTGTGCCAGTGACGTATAGCAATAGGAAGAATAATTAAATGGTCTTCCACTATATGGCAGAAGGTACAATAGACCTGTGAATCCACCTCTTCCGTTGGCATTCATACAACAAATCATTATTTCAGTATACAGTACACATTTTTGTTTGCTGGTGCGCTGAGATTTTTCTGATGTTAACAATATTTCAACATGCCATAATCAAAACAGAAATGTGTTCTTGGTGCTTAAAAACAGTCCCCCGTCATTTAATTCTTACATTAGCAAACAGATTTTTTTTTTTTGTTGCATTGATGTTTTGAGAACATAAAGCTTTATTGTCTAAAGTAACCATATTTGTTAACTTTAAACTGAGCCCAAAAAAGATTAAGGAATTATGTTCCGACATTTAAAAACTCTTCACAGAGGATGAAGTGGCTCTTAAGCTAATCAAATGAACGAAATATTAGCTTTTAAAAGTCTCCGCTCGACCCGAAGAAGAATGTTATGGTCGACCAAACTAATTTACATTCATCCAGTGAAGTCAGAACAATACATGTTTTTTAGATATAACGACATTTTTGAGGTATGGCTAACAGGTTGGAAAGGCTAACTATTGTTAGCTAACGTTGCTCATTAGCCAGCACACAGATCTTTGTAAAGTAACATAAATTACACTGGAAGACTGAGATTCTCCTGCAATGCTTTGTAAAAGCAGCAAGTTAAGTAAATCAAAATGACCAATGAACATTCAAAGCCTTAAATTCACAAGAACACATGGTTGGAATCCATCTTAGGTCATTAAACAATGGCAATACTTTCAAATGGAATACAGTTTCACTTGTCATTTTGTCATTTTGCTCTTTGGCCATTCAATTTCGATTATCTTGCGACGGTTTATGCACTTCTCAAAGCTGACACTTGCTTTGTCTACAGGTGGTGGCAATAGATGTGAAGATGCGCTCTGTCACCTTTGAAGAAGGCTTGAGGATGGAATACAGAAAACTCTTTGTCGCTACAGGAAACAAGTTAGGGGGAAAAGAAATTCCTCATATCTTTTTCATTTTGCTGAAAATAATCAAATGTTTTTAATTTCCTGTTGAAAAGACCCAAACCTCTTAACTACAAGGGCGGGGATGTCAGGAATGTTTTTCACCTCCGGACGCCTGAGGACGCTAACAGCATAGCGAGGCTGGCCAACAACAAGAACGCTGTGATTGTGGGAACATCATTTGTCGGTAAGAAATTGAGTATGAAATGGTGATTTGAAATTGTTGTCTATCACTACGGGCTAATCTTGGTTGGTTAATGCTAAAGCTACATCTACAGTCCTGTTTTCTGCATGTTGAATGCTAATTTGTCTTGTGCGCAGGTATGGAGGTGGCTGCAGCTCTGACTGACAAGGCCCACTCTGTCTCGATCATTGGGGTTGAGTCAGTCCCATTTAAAAAAGCCCTCGGTGAGAAAGTAGGGAAAGCCATCATGAAGGTATTTGCACTATCAACCGAAAATAACCTGCAGTTTCACATTTCGAAGTCTGCCCTCATTTCTTCGTCACGTCTATGTTGATTCTCCCTGCAGCTTTTTGAAGCCAACAGGGTGAAGTTCTACATGCTGAATGAGGTGTCAGAGATGATTGGCCATCATGGACAGGTATTCACAAAGTGAGAGACACAGCATGATGCTCAGTTGCTAAAGTCACACGTAATGCATCTTCAAAATGTCACACGGCCGTGGTGTCAAAATCTGCATTAGAATGGGGTGTAGTTGAATGCAGAACGATTGCTAAATTTGGATGGCTTGCTTGAAAAGAAAACCTGGTGTCAAGGTCAGACTGCTGACCTTGAACACCCAGTGCTGGTGAACTGTAACAGAAAGGTCCTCCCGTCACATTTCTTTCAAGACTATGACAAGTATCTAGGACTATCCATTGTTGATATTCTTATATTGGCCCAAGTGTAAGTGTAATGTATATTCAGATACTTATTTTTATTCTTAAAAACATACCAGTTTAATATTGGAGGCCGTTTTTTTGACGTTACTGATTTATGACAAGATGAGCAAATCGTTCCAATAGAGTGACTTTTCAGGTTTTGCGCATTTACAGATTCTTAAGTCTTGCCATGTCAGTCCTACTAATTAAAACATGAAAATAACAAAACGTAATGGTGAATTCTGTTTGCGTTTCTTTACGTCAGCTGAAAGAGGTAGTGCTGAAGAGTGGCAAAGTCCTGCGGGCAGATGTCTGTGTCATCGGAGCTGGTGAGCAAGCCCAAATTCCGGTGACTTTTTATTGTTAAATATTTCAGGGAGCATCCCATCCCATCTGTAGTCATTAGATCTAATATTGAGATGCGAACAATTACTGTACTAACCCATGACTTGGCACTTTCTAAAGCTAGTGGCAGCTGAGCAAACATTTTTTTCCCCCTTAGGCTCATACAGCAAAACAAACTGTAGTTTCGGGATGAAAAGTTAGTCTCTTTTCTACTATTTGGACAAATGCTGTTTTTCTAGACTTGACAAAACGGACATGTGGAAAATGGGAAACATTACACCTGTATGTTAGTGAGCTCACTACTCTTCTCTCCTGCAGGATGTGTTCCAGCAACAAGCTTCTTGAAACAGAGCGGCATTCACATGGACTCAAAGGGCTTCATCACCGTCAACAAGGTATTTTGCGAGACTGAAAACTCTCTGTGTACATCAATCATGGTTGAGTTCTCGACAAGCTCCCACACCACGTTTGTACAATATGAAGTGGTTAACGATGAGTGTTATAATTTTTCATCGTTTCAAGAAATGTGCCAATTTGAAATTTGCATCAGTTAGTGGTGAGGCAGTGAGTGCTGACAAAAAAAAAATATATGGAAAAGTTCCCTTGACAGCACATTGCGTGACTTTCATTGAAAGAGTACGCGAAACAACAGAAAAGTGCTGTCATTTTCCTGGCATAATGTACTTGTTCAATGAGCAACATTTGTTTCAATAAAAATGTTGCATGTCACACTGATAAAGATTCACTAAAGCACCCTGACTGGTGCGCCAATATTCCATAAACCACTGTAATATGAATTAGGGCGTCCTTGGTGTCAACGGCACAGATTGCTCCTTGCATCTCTTTTCAGTACACTGCTTATATGATTTTGAAGATGTGATTTGAAGGTCAAATTGTCGCTGTCTCTGAGATGATGCAGACAAATGCCGAAGGGGTCTTCGCTGGGGGAGATGTCGTGACCTTTCCCTTCTCGCCACGCAACAATAAGAAGGTTAACATCCCTCACTGGCAAATGGCTCACGTGCACGGTGAGTGTGTAAGGACTGCGTGGTGATTGGGCAAAGTCATGCTTTAAAGTTGGATTTTTACCTACGGCAGGAAGGGTAGCAGCTCTCAACATGGTGGGCAGAGTCACTGAGGTGAAAACAGTGCCTTACTTCTGGTCAGCCATGTTTGGGAAGACCATACGCTATGCAGGTATGTTTACTGTGCAGGAACCACAACGGGCCTTGCTGAAAAGTTTGTGTGCCCAATTTCTAAAAAAGACTGCTTATTATTAAGTGTCTTTTTATTTATTTATTTTTCAAGGTTATGGGGATGGATTTGATGATGTCATCATTCAAGGTGATCTGGATGAACTGAGATTTGTCGCATTTTACACGAGGCAAGTGACATTTATTTATTGACCTGTGCAACACAATATACTGTCGGTCAGAAAAATCAGCCACGTGCTGGAGAATTACAACAGCAGTCATCTATATATAATTTTCCTTCATTCTGACGTTTTATTTAATCTTGTGTTACTTGGGGAATTTAAGTATGAAAATGATTTTTTGATCTACCCCATTCATGTCAGCTTTTCTCTTCATAATGAGTCCCCAGTAGGAATTCTCTGAATGGATTCATGTTATTTTTGTTAACTATAGTTATATATATATTATCATATATATTTGAATCTATTTGTGTATTATCATTGTTTCTTTGACTTCGGCTGGGTCATTTTCAGGGGTGAGGAGGTGGTTGCGGTGGCCAGCATGAACTACGATCCCATTGTGTCCCGAGTGGCTGAGGTCTTAGGATCCGGAAAGACGATTAAGAAACGAGATGTGGAGTAAGTCGCTATCCAAGACTTAAACCTGGTCGTGATTACAATAGTCTTTATGTTCTGTACGGTTCCTGAGCTTTTGAAGGGAAACATGACAAATTTGTAGAACACAACTTGTGACTTTCATCACATGACAAATGGGGGACTCGAGTTGACTTATTGTTCCACAAAATATGTTGCTTGACTCAGGTCACAGCAATTATGGTATTAAAAAAATACAATTACAATAAAATAAGATACTATTAAGATGTATGATTTAAAAATATAAATAAGATGAAAGATCTGGAGACTGTTGAAACGTAATCTTCAGTAAATTTATTCTAATATGCAAAGGAGGGCACGGTGGGCAACTGGTTAGCACGTCATTCAACCTTCTATTTCTTGCGCAATTTTAACGGCGCATTTTCCCCTAACAATTTCTATTTGTTATGTTCCAAATTTGAATGTCAATTTTCTACAGTAGTGCTATTGTTTGATTTTCTTATTTGGTGCAAGTTGACTTTAGTCTCATGTCTTTCATTTCGACTAATGCATTCACAAAAATTGGAGGATCTTCTTGGCAAGTAATCGAGTTGCTATTACTGCAGATATCATTACTGGGCTTCGGGGCTGTTTCACAAAATGGCCAACGTGTAACTCCATAACGTGTCTGTCTCTGTTGGCTGTTTGATGTAGGACTGGAGACATTTCCTGGTTGATTGACAAGGGCTCCCAATAACTTCACGTGTACACATGCACGGAGCAGGTGTGCACTGTAGTTCTGGATACAGACACTAAATGGTGCTGAGACAAAAGGCAGCTATCTCTAGTCTGAGATCTGTGACTGTTCAATCTACTGAAATGTAACAGAGAGAGAGCGCTGAGTCAGCAGGACTTTGGTGACCCGACTTGTCATGTTTCAAACCATCGTGGATTCGGCTGCAAGATGTCATTTTCATGTACCTTTGTTTATAACAAGCCATGAATGGGCATTGACAAGAGTGTATATAGCTATAATCTTGAATGCGCTGCCCTGCAATAAAAACAACTTCTATTTGGGCTGATTTATTTTTATTTTTTTCCGAATAATGCATTGAGTGTGTTCTTGCACACAGGCTTATCCGCATGATACATTTTCAAGTTTTCTGTATAGAATCTTCACTGGACCCTTCAATAGTCACACATGCATCATCTAACGCGATCCAACAAAAGGGGTGCATCCAAGATTGATATGGATCTCATCTGAGTGTGTAAATGTACCTTGCGGTGTGACTTGTGAGTGACTTTGGAACACACGTGCAGCTTTAATTTGTACTTAACATATAAAGATTAAATTATACCTCTTACTCATGGCTGTCTTGCTAGATTGCACAAAAGGTTTGATCTCTTTGATTCCTCATTCATGCTTGTATGTCAGATTAACTGTAAATTTTGTTTAACACAATACAGGATGATGATCATGATGATGCTAATTGCTAATAGCAGTCTCCTCCATTGGGATGTTTTATTACTAACTCAGGGAACTAAGGTTTGTGGCCTCCATCGGTACCCTGTACTTTTTCAAGAAAGACATTTCCTGGTGAAATTTTTATTTTCCAGTTATTATATCTTCACTGGTTCTGTTTGTATGAATTAGAGACACTGGTAATATACAGAGCTCCAGCGTAAAACACAAGGTTTTTAAAAAAATATATTGTTCATCCTACAAAAGGAGCAAGGATAGGATTTTTATATCTTTGAAATAAAGGTCTTCTGCCTCACGGAATCCTTCATTACTCCAGCTGTAGCACTATCTGATTCCATACATATACTCACAGAAAGCAAAACACAGAAAGGAAATGGTCAGGGGAAAATATTTAATGAGTTAAACAGAAGCGGCAGAGTTCATTTGTGCGTTTGACAAATTTCATTCTCTGAGGCAGAAAGGTATTTCGATACGAGTCCGATTTTTCTTCTACATTTCGCACCACAACAATACAGTTAAAAAACATAGAATATAAAATTCACTAAAATCACACACCCAATACAAACAGAGGATATTACATAATTTGTGTAAAAAATAAAATAAAATATCCCTGGGCATTTATTTTTAATGTCATGTCACAACAGACCACCAGGAATATTGAAGACACTGAAATGGTGGAATAGTGGACTCTAAAATGTCACACTGCAGTCACAAATTCTCAATATTTCATCATGTGCTCCAGTTTAATAATTTTTTTTAGGTCAACCGCACAGCGCGGTCCTGAGCACATGGTCTGAAAACATGTCTCTTAAACGGAAGCAAATCTCGCTGTCTGTGAAGGCTGAAATTGTCTCTCACTTTCTATAAATGTTTATAATGTATGATGCATTGTAGTTGGCGGCCATTTTATTGGAAATGGTTACAATGAACTACCATTATAGCGTACAGATTCGTTATGTCCCTCGAGGTACGTTGCAACGAGGTTTGACTGTATCACTTATTTTGAAATGTTTTTTTTTTAAACTCACTAGTACACCTGCACAATGTCATGAGATCCAATACATGAGCTGTTACTCTTAACAAACAAATTATATTATAAAATAGACTGTACAATACATATTACATTTTGTAATATACATTACTGGTATTTTAATTAAGCATCATTATTGTGGCACACATGTACATAAATTTAATGTAAAGTAGTTTTTAAATATCGGCCTGCGCCTGAAACGACTTCTCTGGTACTTTCTGTACATGAGACCTTGGGAAACACTCAATCTTCAGTGACACTGTGAGGGAAGTATCAATAGAAAAAGAAATGTTTGTCAGTGTGATTGTGTGTAGAGCTGAACTGCATCACACTGAGCAAAGTTCCTAATATTTTGCACCAGCCACAGCTATACATAAGGTAACCAAAATAATGTGATGAAAAATAAAGAGAGAAACAGCTCTCAGTATAATGCAAATGACAATCGCGTTAATAAACAAGTCTTTGATAGTGTCAATGAAACATTATTATCTTTGTAAATGCAGAATCTTAAATTGGAGCTCATTAGATGTGTCTAATTTGTGATGTAAGTGAGATACAGTGCAATGTTTTGTATCCAGTACAATCATAGAGATAATCATGGCAGGAGTGTTATTGGTACAAAAAGTAACAGCAATAATGCCCAGCGACTATAACAGCATTGCTTATTAAAAGAGCACATTGTGTTCCAAAGAGAACACATCAGGACAGTGCAGTAAGGTTTAAGAATAGATCTTTTTTGCAGGCTGGAAGGAGGTCAAATCTTTGAATGAAGAAGTGTATTTGTAAACTAGCTACATGTAGGAAGTACGCACTGTAAAAAGGTATTCACATTTGTTTTTCTTTCATTCAATGACTACAATCACAAGTCTCTTGACTATGCTGAAGAGCAAAGGCACGTTCTAAAATCGAAAACACCACAACGCTCTTGGCTGCATGATTTGGTGAACGATTGTCAGTCTCTTTGCAAACGTGCCAGTGTTTTCTCACAGACTACAGATCATCTTTTGTCCAAACAAACAACTGACCTGTCGGCACTGTGCTGACCTACAAACACACGTGAAGAACATTCATCTTTCCCAGGGGTCAAAGGTCATATTCCGCCGCACATTGTTGGAGGTACCATTCATACAATTTACCCTGTAGAGTAAATGCAATGTCAGATTTAGGTTCACAAATTATGAAGTGGATACATATGAAAATGCGTGGTCGTAGTCTACCACAAAGTATTCCGCCACGCATCAACCAATTGTTTATGACGTGTACTCAAAAAGTCGTTGAACAACCCCATCAGGTTGATTGATTAGCCATAAAGAAACTCTGTCTTGTCAATAGCATATGTAAATAAATAATAAATACATGTTTTATATAGCTGTGACAGAAGTGCACTTAGAGGCTTTAACACCAATTGCCTGCAAGAGGCCAAAAGACAATAAAAGAGCTGAGGATTACTTACCTTCCAGTTCACATTAACTACAACATAAAAATGTCTTTGTTGAAAGTTAACTCGTGGTCAAAGTGGGAATAGTCTTACCTTCTTGGTTTTGACGATATCCAGGATATAATCACTGTACTCTGTCATTGTTCTCTTCTCCTTCTTTGTTAAAGTCTTGTATCTTTGACTAGAGGATGAGGGAGACTTACAATTAAATGATGTTGTGTGTGTGTGCAATAATTCCACAAAAAGGGGGTTCGACAGACTCGCTAACTAGTCAATTTATCTATTTTACAACACCACAAATGATGTTTAGAGCGTGAGGTTGACTGGTTTCTAATCACGTTTTTGGTTTGAAGATAAAACAGATGCGTGCACTCTTTGGGCCCGATTTTCCTGCCCAGGACAAGTTGAGCACAAAGTGCAATCTAACCATGCGCAAGGGTGGAGTTTACTTTCTTTTGGTGTTTCCGTAGATTTTGCACAGGTCGAACTAGGCATAAGGGGGCGTTTGCGCCGTTGTGGGAGGAGCATAATAGGAAACGCCCTCGGTCTGCCTAGCGACACACAGCACGGTCTACCAAATTCACAAACATGCTAAACTAGACTTGGCCCAGCACCAAAATGTGCCTGTTTTTATGCCGAGCGCACAGGTGCTTCCGTGCTCTCAAAACGGCCCTTTGACCACAACTAGTTAACGTCAAATGAACTTTCATCACATTAGTGAATCTTGACAAAAATAAATCTGTGGGTTAAATATCTTAACCCACGTGTCAAATTCAAGGCTCCGGGGCCAGATGTGGCCCGCCACATCATTTTAAGTGGCCCGCGAACACAAATCAAAGATGACAACTTCCATGATACGTACCAAAACTTCAAATTTTCATATGTAATAAATCAGTGACATATTGTAAGCATTTTCTTGTTTCCAAACCCCTCATTACAGTTACTTAACCAGTAATTGAATAAAACATTATTCTTGACTTCTTTATATAGTTTCAGTCATCACGGTCCATCAAGGGAACGGTAATTATAATGTGGCCTGCGACAAAAATGAGTTTGACACTCCTGTCTTTAACCCTTCCATGCACCTTCTAACCTGATAACATGATAAACTGTCCCTGAAAGGGTTAAGATGTACAACCCCCAAAATCTATACTTTTTCGCGTTATTTCTATTCATATGAGAGATTGTGGTGAAGACTTACCCAGAAAAATGTTTGCCGAGGAAAAGTAGGAGGTAGCAAAAAGCCCCAAAGAGCAATACAAACACAACTTGCCCATCTTCTGGTATCCAGTCCCACAAGTACATCACTATGCCCTGCGAAGTGGACACGGAGACGAGAGACAGAAGTATAACTGTAGGCATGAGCGAAGTTGCAAAGCTTAATTTTGATCAACATTGTCAGTGAGATTTTCATTTATTCACACGTATGTTGGTTATTATGATTTGTCAGTGTTGAATCAAACTGCATCATACTCAGAGGTGTTTTCTGTATTGGTTATACTATATATTTAGCTACTTGAAAGGGAACTTTTGATTCTTAGATTGCAGTCATCAGACTCTGCAGGTCATCCTAACAAAACAAAAAAAAAAAAGAAAAACATTTGGTCAATATGACGGAAAGCACTCACGGTGCAGATACAAAGCGTTTGAGCCAGCCGTTCTCCCATCAGCTCACTCAACTGCTCTTTGGAGAAGGTGCTCATAATGAAACTAAGAATAAAGAGAAGAGGAAGGAAGATTCCCAAAGCGCCGCACACAAACGAGTTCAGGCGGACACTTTTGTTGTAAGTGGCATCAGTCCTGCAGGTGCAGAAGAAGAAGATGGATTCAATATCCTATATGCTGTACAGGATATACTTGAACCTCTTACCCACTGCACATTTGACCAAGCTTTAGAGGAACAAAATGGGCTTTAAACCATGTCATGTTGTAGTTGGTGTTTTTCACCTGTCCTGTTGTAGTCTGTTGCTGATAGTGGAACAAATTAAATCACAGTCTTTCTCCAACTGGTCCAATGTCCTCTGCACAGCTTGGTTGATGGTCTTTTCGATGGTCTGACACACACCGTCAATTTGGTTCATACAGCGGCTTGGCTGAGTGAGACAAAAAAAACCCCGCCAACTTGGTGTTTATCTGCATCTGACAGAGGTACGTCGAACAGTCATGTACTATGTCATTTTCAAGGCAGAAGCTGCACTTGATCATTAAAGAGGTGGTCTGTTTGAGTTGGAGGATGGATAATAGATCTTCTTGGCTGTAAGTCATCATGGTGCAATACTTCATGATCACTCTCAAGGGTGGCTGATCAGTGGCCCGAGTTTACAACTCCCTTGTGCTCTACACATATTGAAAAATATGAATCCTCTTGTTCCAGGCAGCCGAGGTCACCAGGAAATAGATCACATTGCGGGATAATCAATGAATGTCAAACCTGAAGGACAGCTGGACCTTGAATTTCAGATCATAGCCAGAACCACATCTGGGATTTAAATTGAGACATAGAGCTGAGATTTAAGACTGTGTTATTTAGCATGCTAACAAACTTAAGTGATTGTGTTATGTTTAATTACATTGACCGACCTGACAATGTATCATCTCTGTCAAAAAAATAATAATGCATTTTTTAAAAATCTAATTGAACAAAGATAATGGAACCATGTGTAGGCTTTTCAGTGCAGGTGGAGCATTATTGTCTTTGTGTGGGCGCAATTCCTGTGTTGTTGCTGGTTGTTTGGCCAATTGGTGCAAAGATGACAGTACATTACATGTTTTGCAGAAAACAATATGGATTGAAATTTACCCTCTGTGGGTTGGGGATGTATATTGTTGGCATTTCAAAACCACATTTGTTGAGACCTGGGCGGCGGCACAATTCCTGGACGATCTGCATCATCACTCTCTACAACAACAAAAATCAGACATTGTATGTACTTTGTCTGTGTTCATTTGATATTTTGGTTATCACCCAAGGACACCGTCCATTTGGATACCTGTCGATCTGTTTCCTTGCCAGCCTCATCAGCCTTGCTGAGGTAGAATAACAACTTGTCTCCACATTTCTCACTCAGTTTCTCCACAATGTTCAGTGTGCGCTTGCACAGGGCCTGACCCATCGGGTCGAAGAATACGAATATCAGATCGGACTGTTCTCCTGCACAGAAATAGAAGAGAGCGACAGTGTCACACCTCAGGCTCAAACAAAGTGACCAGGTGGGGCAATGCAGAATTACCCAGCCATGTGATGGCGCTGTTGACATTAAATGGATAAATCATGTCCCCGTCCACCAAGCCAGGTGTGTCCACAAAAGTCACAAGACTGAACTTCTTCTGCTTGGATGTGGAGATCTCTGCAGACAGGTAGTCCATAACACCTGCAATATACAATATATATAAAGTACTATCTAGATTCCATACAGTCACAATACTTACTTAAAAAAAACATATACATATACAGTACGTGTGTATATATATATATATATATACATAAGATCATATATGATAAGAAAACCGTTATTATCTCACAATGGAGAAATTTGCACTGTAGAGCAGCAGAGTTCGGAGGGAAGAAGTAGAAAAAGTCGAAAACAAGTATTTGCATGCACAAAATAATTTTAAAAATCATATATATATATGTATGTATATATTTGTGCATTTCAAACTGCATTAAATAACATTTTAAAACAACCACATCAAAAAGTAATAAACCTCAGGTCATACATAACTGGAAGATTAAAATGCGCAACAGCAATTTCAACACGTCCTCGAAATGAATTTGCCAAGTCAGTTTTTCACAACTCCCTGTGTAGAGAGGTCTGTTGTCATGGTTACACACAACAGCTCTTCAACTGGCAGCTTTAGCGTTGGGCGTGGGACATAAAGCTAGCCAGTGAAGAACGACTGTGAGGCAACGCACTGAGATTTCAATACACCCACCAGAACAGGACCACTATTGAGACCTACCTAGCACACACACACACACACACACACACACACACACACACACAGACACACACACACACACACCCACACACACACACACACACAACACACACACAACTGTTGACACACTCCCTCTACACAAACACACACACATACAGAGCGAAGCAGGTGTTAAGAGGCTACACAAATTACATCCTTGTGTGGCATGCAGCAGAGATGCTGGTGGCACATTAGCATTCTTCGATGTTGATCACATCAGCAAAGCCACCATATCAATACATCCATCAGCTAGCATGAAAGCAAAGAGAAAGATTCTGCATGCAGCATCCTGCTGGTACATGACAGTCCATATGTCTAAAATATGCTCAAACACTCACTTGGCAAATATGAAATACCAACACTTTGCCCCCACTGACTGCTTAAACAGAAGAAACGGAAATGAGGACAGCATCATCAACGGCTGTTACTTTTCTCAAGGGCTTGTAAGTAACAAGGTTCCCCCCACAGGTCCTGCGATGATGCTGCAATAATGCTGAGAAAGAACTTCTCGGACTAAGTAGGTCCAAAGAGATGCATTTACTGACAGGAATAGTAAAATAAACTCCTGAGACACATGATTTCAATGCAATAATCAGCAGCGTCTCCCATAAGGACATACACTGCATTTCTGATGAGTCATCCTCAGTTGCTCTGCAGCGTAAACATATGCGTGCTATAGGGTGTTTCCAAACAGCCGCATTAAGGTTTAAATAAAGAGCGAGCTTGTAATCCAGAGCAGAACTGTCAGTGTGGCGAAGTTGCCATCCATGGAGCGGTGCTGTGCTATCCCTGTCGGTTGAGCATTTCTAAGTAGCTCTCCTTGCCTGTCCCCACCGCCCTGTTTCTCTCACCATACTGCCAGCACCCAGTAAACCTTCAATCGCACTGCACAGACATACATCACTGCCCCCACCTTCCTTTAACCTCCCCACCCATGCATCCCAACCACGTCACTCCCTGACACGATCCTCTCGCCATTCCCAGGCTCTGGACCACAGCTGACGCATGAAGGACTATTTTATTTTAGTTTTTTTTACCCTAGTCAGAACTATTTCAATGAACGACTCAATTTTATTTTTTGACCCTAGTCAGGACTATTTCATCAGTACTAACCAAAACTTGTAAAAATCCGACACATCTATCTATCGATCTATCTAATATATGTGTCGCATTAATATTAATACTCCAAAAAGGCTTACCTTTGAACTCAAGGAGCGGTCGAAAATGGGGGTAGAGATGTAATGTTGCATTCCCCTGTGAAAAAGAGAGTGTGAGAAAGAGGGAGCGTGAGCAAGAGAGAGAGAGAGAGAGAGAGAGAGAGAGAGAGAGAGAGAGAGAGAGTTGATCTTCAGTAGTTTTCTGAGCAGCCAGCCCACTGCTGTGAGTGCTTGCACTACTAATTATTCGTTTTCATCTTCTAGACCGCAGCAGGAGAATATGTGCAGAGAAGTAGGGTGCCTGCTGACTCAGTTTATACTCTGTAAAGAAGCTGCTGTATGTTTGTTTTAGGTATTGCTCATGCTGTGGGCACATACAACTGCTTCATCTGTCACCTTGTGGGTATTGCACAATATCCCATCATCCATCCATCCATTTTTAACACTGCTTATCCTCTTCAGGGTCGCAGAGTGCCGGAGCCTATCTGCTCTGACTTCGGGCTAAAGACACTCTACACCCTGAACTTGTCACCAGTCAGTCACAGGGCACATATATAGAGACGAAAAACCAATCACACTCACATTCACACTGTCACTGAGTGGGAACTGAACCCATGTTGCCTGTACACAAGTCAGGCAAGTGTACCACTACACCAACAGTTAGTCACACACCATCATGTAAAACATTTCAAAAGTTTAGAGTTTCGGGCAGGTGTTCAAGAGTAAAAAGTGGCTGATACACTGGCTTGTAATAAGGACTCCAGATTGTCTATTTTAGTGGTCAAAAACAATAGTGTCGTAACAGTGTCCAATGTCAGAGCACTTGTGAAAAAAATCAATTTCTAAGGAACCCATCATCCCATTTTCAATATTTTTTTGTGTTGCACTCAGGTTGAAGTGGCTGTTCCAACCAGACTTTTGACAGACCGTCATTTTTGAGAAATTTTGTCACATTGTTAATGCAAGCAAATAATGAATGAATCGCTTCATCGCCCTTCACAAGAGATGTCCAAATTTCACAACAACAGGCTGGATTGAAGCATTCCTTCATACCAGTCAGCGTTTCAGTCATTTCTTACCGTCAATGATTCTCTCTTGCGCCCACTTGTGATGAATGTGAAGCCCTGTGTTTCAATGGCAACACCAGTTTTTTGGATGTGCTCTTCGACATACCTGAAAAGAAAGCAAATACCGGTAGTTCAGATATTCTCAATGTTTGGGTTGCATTCAGCATGATTTGGAAAGGCGTGTATTTAAGACATAGGTTTGAAGCTGCCCAACATTCTATATATTTATAATTAGATTTGAAATGTCCAATTATTCTATGGTTATGTTCACATTCACAATTAAAACATATTTTGGATTGCAATCAATAACAGAAATGTATTTGTTACAATGTTCATTATTAGCCTTGTAAAAACTCATCTACCTTTCAATACAAAGAAGTCAAGCATAAAACACTTATTGAACACTGTGGGGCATAATATAGTTTGGAGGACAGTTATTATCTGATGGTCTGACATGGAATCTTACCAGTTAATGAAGGAGCTCTTTCCTGCTGAGTGGTTCCCCATGATCATCACAGTGATCTTTTTTCTGGGGGGCAGGAGACGCACTCCAAGGCTGTTGGCGATTTTGACCAAGCCTGGAAGATGAAAACGCAAACATAAAGTTGTCATTTGGAACTTGAAGCGATAGACTGCACTGGAGAATAATGTAAAATATACTGTACTAATGGACAAAAGAAACAATTTAAATCAGAAACCTCATTTTGGATCTGTATTTTTGTTAGTAATATTTTGATTTATATTCGAATCGTTGTTATTCAATACAATGAAAACAGGCTATATGTATTAACTTGTCGGCCCCAGATGCCCACATGAGTCAAAGTGCAGTGACAGGCACTTTAGAGGACCGGTGTCCAATGTCAAATGACACATGTTGGCACAAGTGCAGGGACATCAAGCTGTAGGTTTTTATTAGGTAAGTACATGCAATACACCACGAACTTAAGTACCCGCAGAGAATATATATTTTTAATAACATATCTAATAAAGTACCACCCTAAAACGACAACCTGCTCATGTTAATTCCGCAAATTTAGCTCCAAACTCAGGCACGGCCATAATTTACCGTTTTCGCTGTCGACATACAAACTGTGGCATTCTTTCAATATCCTCTCACTCGGTGAAGTGATAGCGGATTCCAAAGGGTTGGCCACCGAGCGAGGCTTTCTAGCCGCCATGACGAACCGGGTCACCGGCAGCAGCCTGTTTGTGCGCAACTCCGCGCTGCCCGGACTGGGGAAGGCTTTCAGTGTTACACCGCCGCATGAGTTCTTTCTTCGGTCACAGCACGCCCCCTGCCGTCTCATATTCTCATTACAACCGGCTGTGCCAGATGAAACAAGTCAATTGTTATTGTGTTAGCGTTTTGTGCAAAAAAGAAACAAATAAATAAAAACAATTTGAAGATTAAGGTTTGGTGTTTGAAACTCATGTCCAGCCTTCCTTTGTGGAGTTTAAATTTTTTTTTTTCATCTACCTCACTGTCCTCACAGCGTATCGTGACAAGTAAAACAATGATATTATCAAGAAGGCAGAAGGTATGATTAATCTGTGTATCCACCTGTTGTCTTTCATACAAGATCACCATTATTTTCCAGATGGGCAAGAAATGGGGTATCACCTTTACTGGTCACAGGTTAATTGCAGGCTACATTGAGTAGAGACAAACAAATATTTATATTCACATTCATACCAGTGGACAATTAAGAGTTTTCAATTAACCGAAGAGGCATGTTTTTGGAATGTGCAAGGAACCGGAATAACCACAGAGGAGTCACAACCGCCCAAGCAGAACATACATTCTTCACACAGAAAGGCACCACAGCTGAAAACTAAACCCCGATGTTCAGAATTGTGGAGCAGACATGCAAGCCCCTATTCCGCTCTGCTCGTTTACTAACTCGGTTAACATTTTCATGAACTTGCTGTATTTGTTTGTTTGTTTGTTCGTTTGTTTTAATTACAAAAAGTATCATCTTTGCTGAGTAAATACAGTTTTTGAAACAATTCTTCTTGGATCTCCAAAGTTGTTGGGCCTATATGCCTAAATCTGGTTCGGTGTTATTGTTTTAAAACATAAAGAAACGATGAGCAATGTCTTTAAGTTATTTACCTCCAAAGTCTTTGTCCTTGTGTAACTGGGAGAAATACTGACCTAGTGACCATGCTGTAGAGTTCAGAGACCGCAAAACAGTTCACACTTACATCCTATGTTTTTCCTTTGCTCTGACTGTCTCTATAATAAGCCACTCTCGCACAACTCTAATTGCCCCACGGGGATAAATAAAGTTTTCTGAATCTGAATCTGAATCTGACACAACAACACGGGAAGCCGCCTGTAAACAGCTAGAGGAGGGATAATACAAGCCCACAAATTCCATTGTGCTCTCTAATAATGTCTTGTGATTCTCAGTGGTTCTTTTTTATTTTTTATTTTTTTAAATCACAGAATGTTTAATGACAATTGTGGGCTTTTTGATAATTGGAGTACCGGTAGTCCCAACGCTATTTTTCTTCACAAGTTCATCTGTTTGGTCTGCTGATCAGCCTCAAGGTCTGTTTTCAGACAAAACCGTCACTCATGCTGTTTCTGATCATATGATCAAACGAAAAACAAACGAAACAACATTTTTTTCTTTTCATTGTCAGTTCTTCACCTTGTGCTTTTAATCAATATGACCTTATCTATTTTTTCTAGCTTCAATTCCTCTCAGAGTGGTAACGGCCTCACTATTGTTATGTTTTCTTCTGAACAGGCATTTTCAATTTAGTTCATGAGTTCACATTAGTCCATTTCATGATTCCCCTTTTGAGCCCCAGTTTCAAAATTCCCGGAGGATTATGGGGATTATGTGGAAACTGGACGGCCTTGCAGAAATTTTGATAATGTAGTCCAGATGACATTTTAGAATTGTTTAAATGCCTTGATGAATACTGTTTGTATTTTTTTACATTAGTTAACCATCTTTTTGCACTTTTGTGTCGCTATTTGTTGCTCATTTTATTTCACTAATTGTCAATATGTCTGCTTCAACGTCTGTTCTTTTGTCGTGGCTTTTTTCCATGCTCTGTTTCTTTCCTTTAACATTGTCTTTTAGGGTACTCGTAGCCTACTCTTACTCAGTTTGTTTTTTTGAGAGAACAAGTATTCCATGGATTTTGCTTGTGCTTTGCTCCACCCATGAAGTTATCTTCTCATAGAATTGGAAGCAGATTGAGCATGTTTTTCATAAGATTCTCTCTGGTCATAAAACAACACAATCGGCACGCAAATGATTTTTTTTTTCTTTCTGAAAAAAGGATGGTTCAATGACATGACTCGTTTTTTTGTTTTTTTTACAGACCCCCTAATTCCACTGCTCTTGTGTTCCTTATTTGGGTGAGAAATTACAAGCCTCAGCCCCAAGAATGCATCTTGAGGGGTTACTGAACGCCCCCTCTGCGGAGCTAAGATCATATGCTACACCTTACGGCAGCATTCCATTATGCAAGACTTTTGGCTGAAGCGCAACATTCATTATCCACGATTCATTCAAACGTACTCGCTGTTTTGATACTTTTATCATGGACATGAGTGAAGAACCACCTGCTGAATCAAATAAAAGAGTAAGTCAATTTTTGTTGTAGTTGCTGAATTATCTAAATTATGTTGTATTGTATATATTTTAGACATCGATTGTTGTTGAGGAGTTATAATAAATGTGACTGAAAGATACTGATTTTCGTCCACTGATGAACCAAACATAGCAACTCATTTGAACCGCATCATACTTGCAGTTGGCAGTGTTTCATTGCGAATTCCAAGTGAAATCTGGTGTCATTGTGTGGGTGAACACAAATGGAATAAGAAGCGCACAAGTCTGCAAAGAACCTCTACCTTTAAAAGTTGTGTCATAATAGAACACAATAATTACTGCATGCAGTATATGGGTATTTATTTTTTATTCAATGAATAATCAATTTAACCTATGACAGCAAAACTTTCCAAAAAGTTTACCTATCACACAGGATATAAACATTTTCAGGGAAAGAATGCAATACTTATTTTTCGGCCGAACTATGACCAAAAACTTTGTGGCCACCTATTCCCCTCTTTGCTGTCCCTCTTTTTTTCTTCAATAAAGTCATGCATTTTGTTGAATGATAACCAAACAGTTTCTGCGATGTGTTAGTCCAGCATCTGTTTTATTTGAAGATATGAGACTCAAAATAAATTAGATAGGTAGGCAGTCATTTAAAGCTGTAATTCATATTTTCAAAAGACGTGAGTTATTTTGAGTGACTGGGAATTATGTGTCCAATGTTTAAAATACACAAGAAATTATGATTCCTGATTCGATGCATTTGTCTGTTTTCTATGTTGGTGGTCTTCTTCGGTGATCGATGCGCAGTTCCAAAAGGTTGAGGGCGCACCACACATTTTCCATCTGACATCCGTGTTAATCCCGGACAACTGTGAAATTTAGAAAGGATTTTAAGAAAGCACGTTCCATGTTGAGATAGATATATTTGCATATAGATGTATTAAAGGCAAAGTATTTGAATGTATATAACTCAATAACTGCATATTTTAATGTCAATATATGAAAATTATTGACTAAAGGCATTTGTTATGGAATTCTATGTAATATTTGGAGAACACTTCCTGGGTGTCATTCTAGAAGTGGAATATCAATTGGCAGTTTACAACAGGCACAGGAAGATTTTTAAAGGGCATACAGCTGATTGAGATTTCCTGTATGCCATTGTGAAATGCAATTGGAACTACAAAATCTTGAATTTTGATTCCAGGCTAAAATTTGAGGAAATGACACTTACCGGTATATGCAGATTTCCAGAGGCGTTAATGTCAAAATGAAACATTGGATGTGGATGAAATATCCTGGGTGGCATCCCGGGATGGTCTACAATCTGCCAAATTTGAAGTGTTTGAGTGAAAACAGTTGATTGGATGATAAAGTTATTAATAATCAATAATTTGCAGTTAATGAGTGTCACTTGTTCATATAACAAGGATCTTTTATTCTGAAATGCTACGTCAAATTCAAATGTAACTTCTAGGATGTTTCTATAACTACAAGAAGTGGAAGGTTCGAGTGATAAAAGAGGACATTTTTATGTCACTCTGAAATTAGAGGTAATGGCTGTTACTAATGCAGATTTGAAAAGGCTTTTTTTTTCTTTCTTGAAATGGTCTTGGCGGTCCTTAAACACTTGGTAGAGTTACTTGCTAAACGCAGAAGAGGTGCCCCTGTTGGAGGGAAACCCCCTTCACACCAGCTGGAGTTGAAACAATCAAAACAGACAGAACATGACAGTAAAATGCAGACAAAATGCAAAAAGTCAAAAGAGAAATTGCTGGTCACAAGAGCCAGGAAAAACAAGGCATAAACAAAAAGTGCTTGCAAAAGGCAAGGTAAAAGTAACACCGAGAAGAATATCAACAACATGACAAGAGTCCAAATCACACAAAAAACAGGATCAAAAAGCCTAAATAATACAAATACTTACAAAATTACAATGCACGAGATTGCAAAAACCACAAGCACGGTCAATAAGCCGACAGAGACTTGGGATCTTGGCAGTCCTTAAATACTTGGTAGGCTTCATTGCAGGTACGCCTGCTGTGGAGGGAGACACCCTTTACTCCAGCCGGAGCTGAAAGACAATCAAAACAGACAGAACATGAAAGATGCGCTCTGAAAGGACTGAATAACAACCCCTATATCCCTCTCCTAAAAAAAAAAAAAATGAAAACATTTGGACTGCCTTGAGGCGCAGTCAAAAGTGCAAGTCGCCCCGTGACATGTTAATTCTTAACTCAATGAATGACTACTTGAGGTCATCTTTTCAAGGGAATCCGCTTGTGATGCACGGACATCTTATGGCCTCATGCGAGACATCGTCTCAAAGTGGGAAGATAAGATGATTCTTCACACCCTCCGGTCGGATTAGACACAAAGTCACTGACTGCATTGTTGCGGGATAAAACCAGACTCTTGTTGGATTCGACTTCACTTAAATGAGGAGGACGCTCAGTGCGCAACAGACACTTTGTATAGTACTGGCACAGGGCATCGCGCGCAAAAATGCCGAACGAAAATTGGGAAAATAACTATGAATATACCCCTTTGTTAATTAAAGAGGCAGAAGAAACAAAGCCAATATTCAAGGTATGTGAAGTATTTTGTTAAATTGTGTCAGCATGAGTTTACACTATATTTTGGTTACGATGAAAATTTGGGATGAATTGTGCAAATGTGAGAAAAAAAATCTGAGGGGGAAAAAAAAAGTTACAATTAGGAGATAAAACAAATTCTGGTAATCTCGTATGCCTAGTTGGTCCGGTAGTTTTTCTTCCCGCTCCAGTGGAGTAATTTGTAGCAAGAAAAGGTTTGGTCCCAAACAAAACCCTTCTTCTCGTAACGCTTGATGCTTTTAATTAATGAGGACCTTCCGTCCCAGATGCTCAATGAGCAAACCCTTTGACACATGCAGCACATGACAAGACTGAAGACACTACATGAAAGCATTTTCTCTCGGTCTATCACCAAACTTTCATGCACCTTTTGTCCATTTTGTTCCATCGTAACATACAGCGATAATGTGCATTAGAACCTGAAATTTTCTTTCATCAGTAGTGACGCTAGTTTATGCTGTAACTTACTGATTCAAAAGTTATGTTCTACCTGTGATAGACATCAGTAATTTGTTGAAAGAAATAATTTGGTCACATCCTTTCTTTTTTTGTACATTTCACGGGTAGCTCCCAAACAAAACCCTTCTTCTGGCTACGCTTGCTGCTGGTATAGGAGGGACCTTCCAGTACGGCTATAACGTCTCGGTCATAAATGCACCCACCAAGGTAATGCTGCTGTTTTCTACTATGAATGTGATCAAATCTTGATGCATCTGTTTTTATCTGGGATGCATGGTCACCTAGTGGTTATCAAGTCTGTGTCACAATCGAGAGGTTCCCAGTCTGAATCTCCACGCAGGCCTTCGTGTGTATGTGTTATCCGTTGGTTTAAGCGTGAATGGTTAGTATAAAAGTGGGTAGGTGCCCGCTGATGGTATTCATCTTTTGTCCCTTCTCATGTTTCTAGTATGTGCAAAATTTCATCAACCAAACATGGACAGAGCGTTACCAAAGCGACATTGCAGTTGGTGTTCTCACTTTAATGTGGTCCACTATTGTGTCTGTATTTACCCTTGGAGGACTAATAGGAGTGTCAATTGGAGGAACATTGTCAGTGAAGCTGGGAAGGTATGTTTTTTTTGTGTGTGTGTGTGTGTGTGTGTGTGTGTGTGTGTGTGTGTGTGTGTGTGTGTGTGTGTGTGTGTGTGTGTGTGTGTGTGTGTGTGTGTTTTACATTCAATCATAAAAGTATACGTTTTGTTTGGTCATTGCACAACCTATCCAGTGCAAGAGCTGTGTAAATAATTCTGCCCCTACCAGGTTGATCATGCTCAGTATTGATCGTTTCATATTATTCGCAATATGAGATGAACAACATATTTGAAACACCTTTCAAAGCACTTGTAGATATTTTCCATTGAAACCCTTCTCACAGTGACAATCAAAGCATAACAATTCCATTAATACTTTATATAATGATGTTGTGTGATCATGAAACATGGGTCATATGTCTGTGTTGCTACAGGAAAGGGACATTGTTGGTCAATAATATTCTTGCCATGATGGCTGCCCTGACGATGGGTCTGAGCTACCCAACAGGAATGTTTGAACTAATCGTCCTGGGACGTCTTCTCATTGGAATAAATTCTGGTAAATCACATTCAGTTCTACTTAAAATACAAATAGCTGATTATTATCCAATAAGGTTGTCAATGATGTTCACGTGTTTGATTTGATTAGGCATTGGCCTCTGTGTTCAACCTTTGTACTTGGTGGAAATTGCTCCAACATCCATCCGTGGCCTCATGGGAATGGGATCCTCAGTTTTTGTGACGGGTGGGATCTTCACTGGACAAGTGATGGGCCTCAAGTAAAAAAATATATATTTTTTTTGACTAGCATGTACAGTACATTTTTATAGTGCTTTAAATATTGCCACATGGAAGTACAGTGGTGCCTTAAGTCAAAAGTTTTGTTTCGTGCTCGTAACTCACAACACGCATATCTCAAGTCATCTTCTCATATTGAAATGAATGGAGATGTCATTAATCTGTTCCGCCCTCCTAAAAACAACACAAATGTTTTTTTGTTTTTGTTTTGGGTGTGTTTGGGTTTTTTTGGATGATGAGAAAAATACTACCAGTACTCTAACAGTGGTTTTCCAGCTAGAGATACTAGTACTACCAGTGTTATAGATCCTCTCTCTAGTGATACATAAAAAAAAAAAATATATATATATATATATATATAATAATTATAATAATTATAAATCATAATATTAAATCAAACTACATAATGCTGTAGCGTTTTCAACTTTTTTTTCATCCAGTACTTTTATTAAAAACAGTTGAGTTGTATGTAAATTTCACTGACTTTATGTACAGTTTTTAAAATATAGTGTATATATCCCTATATTTAAGTGCAGTGCTAATGTTCAAAGTGTGCAGGGTGTTCCTGTATATATATACTTTTTTAGGAATTAAATCTGTCATGTTTTTGACTTTTTTTTCTTTAAACGATGAAACTTGGAGAGCTAAGGACTTTTTTATTTGTATTTAAAGTGTGACAAACACTGCTGCTCTATAATATAGAATTTAATAAGAAATAATACAGCAATAACATTTTTCAAAATGAAACAGTTTTTGACACATTTTTGCTTCAATTCATTGTACTTTATTTTGGACATTATCCCTCTGGTGTGTGATATACCGTACATAGAGACAGTCTCGGTTCCTCAATAAACCACAGTAATATTACAGGTTCTTTGCAGAGATAAAGAATACAGTATATGCCTATGAGTATTGTTACTGTAAATTATGTGTACCTCCACCGTATGCTTTCAAACCATTGCTTCAAGGGTAATAACAACATCATTGCTCTCCATTAGAGCATCTATGGCGTTTCACCTTGTGTTAGAATCAAGCTTGCAGACTTTAAGGCTAGGTTATGTGATTATTTCATATACATATGTAATTCGCATAATTTTTTGCACCTTGACAGAAATCCGGGAGTGGTATTATTTTTTAAGATTAATCGTAATTTGGGTCACTCATATCTGAAATAAAATTAGGGGTGCCAGAAAGATGTTCTAACATCTGTGTGGTCGAACAGAGAAGTGCTGGGTAAAGAAGAGTACTGGCCCATTCTGCTTGCAACCACATGCATCCCAGCGGTCCTGCAGCTCCTGATGCTTCCGTGGTTTCCGGAAAGTCCACGCTTCCTGCTCATTGACAGAGGAGATTATGAGGGATGCAGAAAAGGTGAACCAAACAGTGCACATGCTTCACTTTGATTGTTTCATCATTAAAAGTTCTTATCCAGTGCACACGACTGTGGTTGAAAACATTCAATATAGACTGTCTTGCAGCAAAGACATGTACCTTCATCGGCAGGGTATCATGTTATCACATTTGACTCAGTGAACCTTGATTACAAAAGGACTCGGCACAACAATCACCACATGCTGCTCATCATTTGTTTGCCTGCAGCCCTCAGGCAACTCCACGGTGCAACTGATTGTGGTGGTGCAATGGAGGACATAGAAAAGGAGAAAAACAACCTGGAACAGGAAGGATCCAAGGCCAAGAAGCCATGGGAGCTCCTTGCTGACCGCAGCGTACGCTGGCAGCTTGTCAGCATCATGCTTCTCAATTCAGCTCAGCAGCTGAATGGAATCAATGCTGTATGTAACGTACTACCGCTTGAACAACACTATCCCTTTTGTGTATTGCTCTAAATGCCCATGTCAAACTGAAAATTAGAACGTGGATGCCATAACCGGTTTTCATTTGATTAATATTTCCCTAAATTAAGATTCATTTGAGATTTTAATTTGTTATTCTATTCTATTTTTGTCACAGTTTTACTTCTATGCAGATTATGTGTTT
Source organism: Hippocampus comes (assembly GCF_001891065.2). NCBI lineage: Eukaryota > Metazoa > Chordata > Actinopteri > Syngnathiformes > Syngnathidae > Hippocampus > Hippocampus comes. The sequence continues at coordinate 970,788 of NW_017805137.1, forward strand.
ACACAAGCAGGGATTCCCACTGAGAGAATACCATATGCAACAGTCGGCACTGGTGCCTGTGAATGCCTCACTGCTTTGACCTGTGTAAGTATTTTCTTCATAGTTTGATTGCGTTGGCAAGGTGGACAAGTGGTTTGCACAGCTCAGCACGAGTCAACTCAACTTTATTGATAAAGCTCTGATTGATAGAACAACCATAGCAGCATACAACATGCTGTAAAGTAAAAATCTGACGTAGAAAAACAAAGATAGATAAAACAGTAACTTAATGCCATAAGACAGTAAACATAAATTTATACGTATTTATTAATTCTTTATATTAGTTTGCCTAACTTATTCAGCGTCTGACCTTGTGCCACCTTCTGATTTAATTTTATACTCAAAAGACCTTCACGTAGGGTTGCAATGAATGAATTACTCAAATGCAAAGTAAAGCCTCGTGCCCTTTCTGGAGGATGTCTTGCAAAAATGATTAGCTATAGAAGGTCACAAGACATCTTTTCTGGGCTCGGTCTAATATCTTATCTCTTATATCTTAATCTCAGTTAGTGCTGTGAAACCGCGCAGACATTGTGAGTATGTCTTAGCATGCTGCATGTGTACAGACATGTACTTTGAAAAGCTGTTTATAGTAGTAAAACAGCAGCATTACCTTGGTGGGTACATTTTATGACTGAGACATTATAGCCATACTGGAAGGTCCCTCTTATACCAGCAGCAAACGTAGCCAGAAGAAGGGTTTTGTTTAGGACCTGCTCAAGAAAGGCACAAATGCACACAAAAAAGAGAGTATGCCACAAAAACTATTTCTTGCGACAAATTACTGATGCCTATCATAGGAAGAGCATAACTTTAGACTTAATAGGTCACAGCATAAATGAGCGTCAGTACCGATCTAAGAAAAAATCAGGTTCTGATGCACATTATCGCTGTGTATTACGATGGAACAAAAGAAGCATGAAAGGTCAGTGAGAAACTGAGAGAAAATGCTTTCATGGAGTGTTTTCAGTCTTGTCATGTGCTGCATGTTTCACAGGGTTTGCTCATTGAGCATCTGGGACGGAAGGTTCTCATTACTGGAGGATACACGCTCATGAGTATCTGCTGCATTTTGTTCACTCTGACCATTACTTTTCAGGTACTGAACCACACCCTCATTGTCAATAAAAACATGTGTTGGTGTCATACACTTTTTCTATTGTATATGAGCTCCCTGTCTTCTCTTATTACTCTCAGGAGGTCAGTCCAATTTTTCCCTACCTCAGCATGGCATGCGTTTTTGCCTTTATTCTGAGTTTTGGATTAGGGCCAGGTAACAATCTGCATTTTGTGTCACTTGAGTCTTTACCCGAAGATCGTGTATAGATGATCTGATTCTGGTGTCTCTGTTGTCTTCTCCGTAGGTGGTGTGACTAATATCTTGACTATGGAGCTGTTCACGCAAACCGCACGGCCTGCAGCCTACATGATTGCAGGCTCCATAAACTGGATCAGCTTCTTCTTCATCAGCATGGTCTTTCCTTTTATTGTGGTAAGTAGCCAGCATGACGTTAACCTGAAGAAAGGGAAGACAGAGGAACCTCTAAGGTCAAACAAAATCAGGGATGGTCAACCTCTAATTTGTTCACATTTGTATTACACCATAGAAAATACTACACATATAAATGACCTGTTCCAGGGTCAAACCACAGCCACCATCAATTAAAATGTATGAGTTGTACATTTTAAGATTCCTGTAATAGCTATAAAAAGACCACCGTAAAATATTTCAACACACAAATAGCCATGAAAATGCTCCTCTGCAGTTGGAGAGATTTGATTATTTTTGTCAAACTCAGGATTTTGCCCTCTAGTGGCCTGTATAAAAACACTCTCCCGTACTGTATACCCTATGCTGTTTTCAACATGGGGAGGTGTGTTGCTTTATTGTTGGCATTACGCTACTAAATCCATGGATTAATTCTTCCTCTTCTGAAATGTATTTGACAAATGACCATCTCTTCTTTTTTTGTGAGCTGAATTACTGATTATGTAGCATTTTAGAATGTGGGCCAAGTTTGTGTGTATTTGTGTCATCTTTCCACAGCTCGGTCTGAAGCAGTACTGTTTCCTGGTGTTCATGGTCATCTGCATCCTAGTGGCAGTTTACATATTCTTTATCATTCCTGAAACCAAGAACAAAACTTTTCTGGAAATCGAGAATGAGTTTAAGAATGGGAGAAAAAAGATGGGCTACAACACTGATGGCTCTGGTTTGACACTATTGACAACCTCAATGTAACATGGACTGTATCACATGACCCTCAAGTGAATATAGTTTTTATATTCATCACAATGGTGCCTTTTGATTTGAACAGTAAAATTCAAGTTTTTGTTACTGATATATATTATTGTTTTCTGCAGTTTTAATAAATGGACTGAGATTTCCCAATAAAGTTGTCCTTTTCAAAACTATGAGCTATTAAAACTGGTAATAGAGCTTTGAATTTTTGCATGAGTGGTTGTGAATTCGGGGGAAGAGAATAACTACATACACCGTAGGCCCTATTTTCGGGCCGAGCTCCAGTCTGTACAATACAGTGCATTATGTCTTTATTTGTATAGCGCTTTCACAACAGCGCAAAGTGCAGTCTAACTATAAATGAGTGCAAGGGTGGGGTTTTCATTCAGTTGTGGGGTGGAAGTCGTCTTTTCCAGCTCCATTTTAGGCCCATTTATAGTCCGAATCTCAATCTTAAAATTGGACGCCCAGCATGGTGACAATAGCAGTTCTCTCGAGTTGCTGTGCCCGAAGTCAGCTGCCATAGGCTCCAGCACACCCGCGACCCTTAATAAGTGGATCAGATAATGGATGAATGGGTGGATGATTATCATTGTAATGAACTCGTATAGGTAGAGTGTCTAGAATTTATTGCCATCCAGTGGTGAACTAACAGAATGCGGCGACCTAAACTCGAAGCACGTGCGTTTTGAGGCACGCGCACTACGCTCCCCGAGAAAGACCATACTTTGCAAGCCTACCACTAATTAAAAGATGCCATCCTAAACCATTTCTACTATTCACTCAAGTTACAGGGTAAGTGCATGGCATTGTTGTCATTACACTACATTCATTAAATTTGTCTCTTTTGAGTATCCGGAGCACAGTGGGCGGCGAAACAACGCAGTCTGCGTAGGAGAGGCACGCCCTATGTAATATAATTAGCAGTTACTTTATCCGGTCCTCTTCCGTAACTTTATCTGCAATTTCATTAAAAAAAAACAAAAAAAAAACGTTTATGTGATAGAACTTTTTTGCGCGAAATTAATAGTGGGTTTTTGAAAGAATAAACAGTGAAAAAAATCTTCAAATTTTTACACATTATCCCTATAAACAGTAATACAGTATATTTTATATACACTTTGACTTGATTGGTGTTTTAAAAACACGCTCAACTCCGTTAGGTGGCGGTATTTGCAACTTAAGGCAAAGATAAAGCGACGAAGAAGAAGTCGACTCCAACATGGCGACCTAGGACACCTTCCACGCTTGTTTGTTGACAAATATCAAAAATCAATTCTTTTTGCTTCATTTGAGAGTTTATAGACTGGAAACATGTCGAGACTCATCGTTAAAAACCTCCCAAATGGGGTAAGTAATACGCCTGGGTGAAAACAAACCACAGCGAAACAATACATACGTTTATCAGTCGACTTGAACGTAACTTGTGCTCAGATGAAGGAGGAGAGGTTCCGAGGGATGTTTGCGGCGTTTGGGACCGTGACTGACTGCACCCTCAAGTTCACCAAGGACGGCAAGTTCCGCAAGTTTGGTTTTGTTGGGTTCCAAAGCGAGGACGACGCGAATACAGCGTTGAAGCATTTTAACAGGAGCTTCGTGGACACTTCAAGAGTGACGGTGTGTTCTTGTGAGCCTGTTGTCAGCTTCACAAATGATGTTTCCATGTTCACAGATGTGTGATTTGTGTGCTCCATTGCAGGTGGAGATGTGTAAGGCATTTGGTGACCCCACTAAATCAAAAGCCTGGAGCAAACACACTCAGAGCTCTGAACCAGAAAAACCAGCCACACAAACTAAAACTGCTGAAAAATTGGTGAGCACTTCATTGCACCCATCAACAGAAACAGCAATGGAAAGAAAAGTACATTTGAAAGCTTGTATTCTAAGCTGTATTGTTTTGTAATTTTATGTTTATTAGGAGAAGGGGAAAAAGACAACCAGTGCAGTGAAAAAGGTGAGTTGCTTTCAATAATTTTTTTTTGTATTTAATAGGGATGTGGTGACTCGTCTGCTAAATTCTACTAATTATCCATTCACTGACCATATTACGTGCACCAGCACAATCTAACTGCATCCGAAACGAGAGATAAATTAAAAAAAGAAAATGTCATAAAAAAGCCTCTCAATACTATACATTGCTGTTGTACACCAATCCGAGCTACAACATCAATTCTACATACATCTGTGTATAATGAATGCCTCTCTGGTGGTAACCTAAACTGTGTTAAACTAGTTAGGAAGGCACATTTTATCTTTCCTTCTTGTCCCCCGGGTGAGAATAAGTTGTATCGAAAATGGATGGCCGAATGGACTGGAAATGTGTATTTAATGTTATAGCTGGTGAATGTATTACATAATGTAATGTTGAATTTGTAAGATAAATGGAATTTCAACCAAGGCATTGTTTTTTTTTTTTTTTTTTTTCGTAAACCACAGCAAGATCACCAACCCTTTCTTTATTACTAAACCTACCCTGTCTATGTCTATCGTGTGCATCAGCTCGAGGAGGATGAGGAGTTCAAGGAGTTCTTGTCAGTGCATCAGAATCGATGCCAAGTGCGGACCTGGGTGAATGATGCAATGGAGCAGGCAGTCGACCGTGACAGCGCCAAGGCAAAAAGCAAGGAGAAGCTGGCTGTTGATGATTACCTCAACTTTGACTCTGACCAGTCGGATGATGAATATGAGGAAAAAGAAGAGGAAGAAGGCAGTGAAGAGGACTGTAAGTAACTGTGAAAGACTTCAAAAGATGAAAGCTATCCCATCTCAGTGAGTAGTTGTGCAAAACTTGGACAAAATATAGCACATCTCAAGTCTTATCAACAGATTTCCCCAACTGTCTCCATATTTGTGGGCTACTTTGTTAAGTCGATCATCTCGCCAACAAGAGACAGTGTGGTAAAGTAGTGATGATGTGTTTTATAGGCACAACCACGAAAGAAGCTCTGAAGTCCAGCTTGTCAGATATGGACTATCTGCGCTCAAAGATGGTACGAACTGAGGACGCTATGGATGAAAGCGATGAAAAGGATGACAAGCTGCAGGGGGATGACGAAGAAGAAGATTTTGGACCTGCACAACTCAACGACAGCGCCTACGAGAGCGGGGACCGAAATCACACCGCCAAGATGAAGAACTCTGTTCCCTCTGAGGACAAGAAGCAGGGAAAAGGCAAGAAAAATGCAAGACAAGAGGTGACTAATTGGTCCAATTTACACTTTAAAAAATGACCTTATTTGCTTCATTGTTCAGTTTACCCTGTTTTCGTTCCAGATTGAACCAACAACAGAGTTCACGGTTAAGCTTAGAGGAGTCCCGTTCAATGTTAAAGAGGTGAATAGACTTCCAATTGTTGTCAAGGTTTATTTTTGTTCAGGATAAAATATAATATGGAACTCTGAAATTCATCACACCATGACGTTGTCTGCGTATGCAAATAGCATCAAATTAAAGAATTCATGACGCCACTGAAGCCTGCTGCCATCAGAATTGGAAGAAATGAAAGTGGGAACAGAACAGGTATCATACAGGAAGCATATTTTCATTTGCTGTACACACTGTTTCGTTTTGCTTGTTTTGTTGTCTATGGGTCTAAAATGCACAAATCTCGGGATCAAGGTTTTGTGGGTGCATGCGTGTGTTTTAGGCTATGTATATGTAGATCTTCACTCTGCAGAAGAGGTTGCAAAGGCCTTGAAGAAGAATAAAGACTATATAGGTGAGAGCTTTATCTCATGGTGCCAAGAACCTTTCTTATCCTTTTACATGACACTAATAAAATCATAAGAATGTGTTTTTATCCTTTTGCATGTTTTTAGGAGGGCGCTACATTGAGGTATTCGGCGTTGAGGCATCCGGATGGAACAGGACTGACCGAAAGGACAAAGCAATTGACAAAAACTTCATCAGGAAACTGAAGGAGGACGAGGAGGAAGAGGATGTTGCGGAATCAGGACGTCTCTTTGTCCGAAACCTCCCTTACACATGCACAGAAGACGAAATCACAGAAGTATTTTCTAAACATGGCGAGTTAAATGTCTGAAAGACAGATGAATACATTCCAATTGAAGTTGATGTAGCAAAAGTAATAACGTTGATCTGCATTTTGCATTATTGTAGGTCCGTTAGCTGAGGTGCTCTTCCCCATTGACAATCTAACAAAGAGACCTAAAGGTTTTGCTTTCATAACGTACATGATTCCAGAAAATGCTGTGGCGGCTTTGGCCCAGCTGGATGGGCACATTTTTCAGGTATGTTTGACTTGATGCTGCAGGATCTTACATTTTCATAAAGTTGAGCCTGCTCTTTATGGGAAGGTCAAAATAAATGTTTTTTTTTTTTTCTTTTCAGGGCCGGATGCTTCACCTGCTCCCATCCACAGTTAAAAAGGAAAAAAGTGAATCTACAGACGCAGGCGGTCCCGGCTCCTCATCTTATAAACGTCAAAAGGAAGCAAAAAACAAAGCTTCTAGTTCCAGGTAAGCGCATCCCTATTAAAGTTCTTGTGCTCTTTTGTTTTGCTGTCCTTTGAGTGAATACTTTTCTTCTTTTTTAAGTTCACACAACTGGAATACACTCTTTCTGGGCACAAGTGCCGGCTCTTCCCCATTGACAATCTAACAAAGAGACCTAAAGGTTTTGCTTTCATAACGTACATGATTCCAGAAAATGCTGTGGCGGCTTTGGCCCAGCTGGATGGGCACATTTTTCAGGTATGTTTGACTTGATGCTGCAGGATCTTACATTTTCATAAAGTTGAGCCTGCTCTTTATGGGAAGGTCAAAATAAATGTTTTTTTTTTTTTTCTTTTCAGGGCCGGATGCTTCACCTGCTCCCATCCACAGTTAAAAAGGAAAAAAGTGAATCTACAGACGCAGGCGGTCCCGGCTCCTCATCTTATAAACGTCAAAAGGAAGCAAAAAACAAAGCTTCTAGTTCCAGGTAAGCGCATCCCTATTAAAGTTCTTGTGCTCTTTTGTTTTGCTGTCCTTTGAGTGAATACTTTTCTTCTTTTTTAAGTTCACACAACTGGAATACACTCTTTCTGGGCACAAGTGCCGTAGCCGATGCCATTGCGGAAAAATATAACACCACAAAAAGCCAAGTCTTTGACCATGTAACGTCACCCTGTTTTTGCACAATACTCCACAAAAATATTGGACTGTGGAACCTGATTCGTGCCTAACTTATGTTTTTCCTTTTATTTCCCATTTTGTCGCCGTCTCTGCAGGAGACGAAGGGAAGTGTCGCAGTGCGAATGGCTCTGGGGGAGACACAGATTGTCCAAGAGACTCGCCAGTTTCTAATAGACAGCGGTGTCAGTTTGGATTCCTTTAGTCAGGTACGGTTTGACTGAAGCACCCGTTACGCTGCGGTCACCTTTCTTCTAAATTAAGTTCATTTGTCTGGTGCGTAGGCAGCTGCAGAAAGGAGCACAACCGTGATCTTGGTGAAGAACCTCCCAGCCGGAGTGACCGTGTCAGAGCTGGAGGAGCTCTTCTCCACTCATGGCTCTTTGGGGCGAGTGCTGCTGCCGCCCTCCGGCCTCACCGCCATCATCGAGTTCCTGGAACCCACTGAAGCGAAGCGTGCTTTTACTAGACTCGCCTACAGCAAGGTGCGTTAAACCTGTTTCTGTTTGTGTGGAGCATGCGGAGAAAACTGAAACTTATTGGGTTTATCTCTGTACCACAGTTCCATCACGTCCCATTGTATTTGGAGTGGGCGCCTGTGGGGGTGTTTGTTGCAACCAAAGCAGTGCCAGGTACGACACCACACTTGCTCTCTCATAAAGACCATAACTATTACTATTTTTAAATGAACAATAAATGTATGGATTGGTATAACCAAGTGAAAGCAGAGGAGGAGAAGAAGCAACAGAAGGATGAAAAAGACAAGGATGAAGAAGAAGAAGAGGAGGAGGAGGAGGAAGACTCTGTTCCAGGTTCCACACTTTTCATCAAGAATCTAAATTTCAGCACGACCGAAGAAACACTTCAAGAGGTACACTTTTGTAGCTCTGAAAAATGGAGAAAATTATGTCAGTGGTTTTTACTTGATATTAATTTGCTCTTTTCTGATAGACTTTCTCAAAATGTGGCAAGGTGAAGTCATGCACAATCTCGAAGAAAAAAGACAAAACAGGTATTTAGTGGTAAAAACCAAAATGCTACAATGCTCATTTGACAGTCATAAGCTGAAGCAATCAGTTATGCAGAAAGAAGCATCACTGGTTTGTTTAGGGATTGGAGTTTGTGTTTTAAAGTAATACCTGCTCTGACTTGCAGGGAAAATACTGTCAATGGGCTATGGTTTTGTTCAGTATTATACCGCTGAGTCAGCACAGAAAGCCTTGCGACAGCTCCAGGTATTTGAATTTGTTCCTTTTCTGTTTAAAACTTGCCACCGCCTTGTTTGTATGTCACATAACCCTCTCTCCCTCCCTCTCTCTCTCCTCCTTCCAGCACTGCAATGTTGATGAGCACAGCTTAGAGCTGAAGATTTCAGAGAGAGCTACAAGGTAAAAATATAACGTGGCTCATGCACTCAGTGTGGGGACCTGGGAACGGGATTTGACATCAACTATTATGTGGAGCTCCTTCACAGGGGCCACGAGCTTGATGTGGACAGAATGGGTTTCATCCTTCCGTGAAATAAAAACCCCACATTGGTCACTGAAATAACTTCAATGTCCAAGATTGGAATGTGTCCAAATGAACATTGGCAAGCCACAAAACATCCAAGAAATCTTCTGAAACTTGTTGACAAATGAGACAAAAATGTAGCTTTTTGGCAAGGAGCAAAATGAAAAATGCAACATACAAAGAAAAGAGCAAGGAACAAAATGTGCTGCTTCTTGGTCTCACGCACAGGTCATGGAGCTTCTAATTGGACAAAGACAAAATACACAGCTAAAAAACATACCATGAAAAATTGTAATCTACCTAATCTACCATCATGCTTAGTTTTAATATTCTTTTTCTGTTTTTATTTTACAATTCGTGGGATAGCCATGTGTTGTGCCCCCAATTGACTATTAATCCGAATTAATGTTGTCTTTTGTTTACGCAGGGCTGCTGAAGTGCCGCGCAAGAAAAAGCAGGTGGACAAGAAGCAAACGGGATCAAAGATCCTTGTGCGAAATGTTCCCTTCCAAGCCCGTGTCAAGGAAATTCGAGAACTCTTCTGGTAGCAGTCACGTACACACACAGCTACTGTATATGACTCACTTTGTAAATGGGCAATTCGTTAATCCACTCATTCTCCTGTTGGCTGTCTCAGTACATTTGGAGAGCTGAAAACAGTCCGTCTTCCAAAGAAAGCAGCAGGTACAGGGAATCATAGAGGTTTTGGCTTCATTGACTTCGTCACTAAGCAGGATGCCAAGGTTTGGGCAAACACACACTGCATTTGTGTTTATGTAACTCTCTCTCATGGTCACCAGTTTAAATGACCATACAGTATAAATAATGATATACTTGTCTTGATTTCCAGAAAGCATTCACTGCCTTGTGCCACAGCACCCATCTTTACGGGAGACGTCTTGTGCTAGAATGGGCTGATACGGAGGAAACAGTGGAAACACTGAGACGGAAAACAGCTGAACATTTTCATGGTAAATTGTTTTAAGGACTGGAAAAGATTGTGTGTGTGATTAGTGCAATCAATGGAATCATTCTTCTCACCTTTCTCATTTATTTTCAATTTTAGTGGCCAGCAAAAAGCAACGAAAGGCAGAGGTGCTCGGGGGAATTCTGGAAGAGATGGAAACTCCACAAGATGCGGAGGACTGAAACTGATGCCGTTGCCTACATTGAAGCCAAAAGGAATTGAGGGGTTGAGAGATCTGTTGTCACTACCTAAAGGTTGCGAGTTTGATTGCTAGCTACCTCAACAACGTGTTGAGGTATTGTTGAGAAAGATGCGCCAGTTAAACTGGATGGTGTGTGATTCAGGAATTTTAATACATTACAGTAGATGCCAGCACCATTAATCATGTTAGTAAGGATGGAATTAAGTACTGTAAAAGTCTTCAGTACCAAGAAGTGTTAAGAATTACACATTGAACAGTCTTGATCTCATATGAGAATCTACACAAAATATGAGAAATATGTTTTTATTTAAAGATGTTTTGTACAGGATGTTTTGAAATCTGTTTAAAATTAAAGTTTAAAAAAAAGCATTTGTGGTCTTGTGTGCTGTCGTGTCAAATATGCAAGTCGCGATTAGACTGTCTTACTTTGAAAGTCCATCCTTCTATCAACACCGGTTGTCCTGAACAGGGTCGTGGGGGGATGCTGGAGCCTATCCCAGCTGACTTCGGCTGAAAGGCGAATTACACCCCGATCTGGTCACCAGTCAGTCCCACGCTTAGGGACAATTTAGAGTGCTCCCTTAACCTGCCGGTCATGTTTTTTTGGAATGTGGGTGGAAAGTGTAGTAACAGCAGAAAACCCACACAGGCACATGGAGAACATGGACATTTCACCCAGGAAGGTCAGAGCCGGAACCGAAGCCTGCACCTCTGCTTAGAGGCTGGCGTGCGAACCAGTCGAACACTGTGCCGCCAAACCAAGGAACCCTCCTTCCAAATTCTACACAAAATGTATCCTAGAAATCATTACATGAAAACGCTCAAGAAATACACTGACGTATACTGCTTATTCTGTACTTTGCAGCCTGAAATAGTTTCTCGTCTATTTTGGCATTGCCAATCTGAAAACAATTCTGGAAATACATCTGACAAAATGTATGTCTAATAAACTAAATATGACATTTTAACTACCCTACGAACAAACAATCTTTGCATACTTCACTAATCAGATACAAAAACTTTAGAATAAGTCTGATTCTGCTTCAGACAAATTTTTTATACATAAATCAGAATTCTCTGGTCATAGTCTCGCATACTAACAACTCGGCCATTATTTCTAGTCTGTAAGTCTCACATAATATTCCTAAGCAATAAAAACGATGGTGTGTGGAAAAATTCTGTATGCTGCAATATAATTAGCTGTTTGTTCATTTATTTACTTATATATTTATTTAGGCGTCTTTTTTGTTAAACTGACTTGTGCTGTATGCTTTGCGTGTGTTTTTTTTATTTATCTTTTTTGTTTTCATTCTTTTTTGATGAACTCTGGTATTGTCCGTAAAAAAAAAAAAACGAAAGAAAAAAAAAATCTCTGCTGTGATCATGTGATGACTCCCTCATATCATGTGACTCATTCGTGAAAATATGGCTTGCCGCTCGGTTGAGATGTCTTTATTGTGTAGGTTTACCCTCGTTTTGACTGTTAGTTGTGTTTTACCTGTACTCAATAACTTGGCTCGAGCTGAAGTACAAACGGCAGTTATTGACAAAATCACGGGGCAACTCTCTCTCCTGGAGGGTTACAGAGAAGATTTTGTGGCGTGGGCTAACTTCACCGACGACATTCAAACGTCGGGGTAGGTCGATAACAAGGCTGAAAAACACATTTACTTGAACTGCTGCTTTCACTGAATCCAATGTGTTCGCATCAAATCAGCTGGGCTTTCTTGGAAGTGACTACCAACAGTCAATACAATGACAGTATCCAGGCGTATGCTGCCGGAGCCGTGGAGGCTGCTGTCACATCTCAGGTCAACCTCTAAAAACATTGGATTACCCTTACTTGGTTGCACTGGGCCTTCCAAGATAATATGTTTTCGTTGCTTATGGGTATTTCTGTGTTTAGCTTATCTACAAACACTGGATGAACACTCTCATGGGTTACTGTGGACCTTTCTCGAGAGATTCAGGTTACTGTGATCGTCTTAAAACTTTCATCACTATCAACCTGCAATGGATTCAGGAGCAAATTGAGAAGGAGCCAAATTCGCCTTACTGGTACCAGGTACGTTGGAGGTCTTCTATCTGAATAAATGTCACCTCCTGTTGTATTTCAGGTCAAGCTGAAACGTGTTAAAGTAAAAAAAAAAAAAAAGACAAAAAACCCCATTAAAAAGGTATTTCAGAGTGACTTTTTTTTTTAATTATAAGATTTTTTTTTTTTTTTTAGTTTCTGACATTTTGGGACTATTGTAAGTCAACCATGTATGATTATTATTGCAGTCCTTATGTAAGAGAAGGGTCAAAAGACGGACCACAGTAAGTAAACAAGGCTCTTTAAAATTATTGTTGTATTTTGCATGACAGGTACGCCTGGCTCTTCTTCAGCTCAAAGGTCTGGAGGACAGTTACAATGAAGAACTCTCATTTCCTTCTGGCCAAATGACCTTTAATCCATTTGGTTTCATGTAAGTAGATGTGATTTATATAAAATAGGACAAACTAAACGCTAAACAAATGAAATTGCCTTGTATACCCAACCAGACTCTTCCAAATGGCCGGAGATCTGGAAGACTTGGAATCAGCTCTAAATAAGTCCAGTCTGACTCGACCAGTAGGATCTGGCTCATGCTCTGCTCTCATTAAGCTGCTGCCAAACAATAAGGATCTACTGGTGTCACATGACACATGGGGAACCTACCAGTCAATGTTGCGGATCATCAAGAAATATTCCTTTGCCTTCAAAGTTTCTCCATTAGGTATTTTCATGACTCCTGTCCTGTATTTTGTGTTTACACACACTATGTATAAAAGTACGGTACTCATGTTTTTAAGAGTGACAAGTAGCCAACATTGTTGCCAACAATGCAAAATGTTGTTCATGAGGATAATGTGTTTTAAGTTTTGGAGCACTATCATATTTATTAATTTTGTCCCCAGACAATCTGATCCTCCCCGGACAGATCCAGGCATTCTCCTCCTACCCTGGATCTATTTTTTCTGGAGATGACTTTTATATCCTTAGTAGTGGCTTGGTAAGAGCTATCAGCAGCTATGATGCAATGATAGTCCCTTTGCATGATAATGATTTAAAGGAGAAGTCAAGTCAAAAAATTTCTTTACAAGATGTTCTGTATGGTGACCAATCACAGCTCAGCTCGCGAACATCTTATGATCAAACTCAGAAAAGACGTGAATCGTGCTTGTTTGTGACCTGAGCTGCTGTGATGTCATTTTCAGTGGCAAAATGGCCGCAACCTGAGCTGGGTAAAAACAGACGGATTTTGCTGCTCAATTCAAATTACACAAGCATAATAATAATCAGAATGTCGTGTTTCGGCTAGTGGAGCCACATAGAACATCTTATTGTAAAGACATTTTTTTTCACTTGACTAAGAAAAGCTTCGCCTACAATACAATAGTGTTTGAATTACTTACTCATCATATATGGTTGTAGGTTACCCTGGAAACCACCATTGGAAACAGCAACCCTGCTTTGTGGAAATTTGTTCAACCCACTGGCACCGTGATGGAATGGCTCAGAAATATTGTGGCTAATCGTCTGGCAGTCACTGCCAAAGCCTGGGCAGAGTTATTCAGCAAGTACAACAGTGGCACGTAGGTTTCCAAGTATTATTCACCTCCTAAAAATGCTCAAGTCGTGAATTTCAGATGTACACCAGTCTCGATTCTTGAGTAAAGAATAAAATAAAGATTATCATTTTCGTTTGGACCATGCATGCTTTTTAGGTACAACAATCAGTGGATGATCGTGGACTATAACAACTTCACTCCAGGCATGACCAACATCATGGAGGACCTGTTTGTCGTGTTAGAGCAGATTCCGTAAGTCTATTAAACTTATTTTACGTGGTTGTTTTGTTTGTTACAAATAGGCTATTCCTCTTGCTTTAACATTTCAGGGGTCAAATTGTTTTTACGGATAAAACAGAAGAATTACTTCAGAAAGGATACTGGGCAAGTTACAACATACCGTAAGTATGGATGCACAACATTTACAGTATGTTGAATGTGACCTGCCCATGTTTGCAATTTATATCATTTTCGAACCATATCTGATGGAAGGTACTATGAGGACATATTTAATGCGAGCGGCTGCAATGAGCTGGTGAAAAAGTTTGGCTCGTGGTTCTCCCTGGACCAGAATCCTCGTGCTCAGATATTCAAGAGAGACCAAAAAGCAGTGACAGACGTTGCCTCCATGATGCGCCTAATGAGGTACAGATTGTGAAACAAAGTAACTTTTTGTGCATTTAAATGCATCATAATTTTTCTATACTTTAATATTTTTATCTGTTTAGATATAATAACTTCAAAGAAGACCCCTTGTCACGTTGCCAAGACTGCAATCCACCTGAGAATGGAGAGAATGCCATCTCCGCTCGCTCAGACCTAAATCCGGCAAACGGCACCTATCCATTTGGCGCCTTACGGCAAAGGTCCCATGGAGGAACAGACATGAAGGTGTTTGTCTTTTTTGACATTCTATGAATCCATTCATAGGCCCTGCCTGAAACACACTGATACACGATGTCTGTTTTGTGCAGATGACCTCCTATGGAATGTTTCGTCGATATGAGATGCTGGCCATAAGTGGGCCGACCTGGGACCAACTGCCCCCCTTCCAATGGAGCATGTCTCCATACAAAGACCTGCTGCACATGGGTCAGCCTGATATTTGGGCGTTCAAGCCTGTAAAAGTCACCTGGACACCTTGATTGCAATAATGCCTGACATAGAGATGGTGGCCTGGAGGAGCAGCGGAGGTTTTGACAAAGGGAAATAATACTAAATGTCAATGGTTTCTCAGATTTATCAGTATACAGATTAAATTCTGGATTTTCTGATTCTTTTGCACTATTTCAACAATAAACGCACACAAGGGAGATTTGAATGTGAGGGAATATGAACAAATCACTTACAGCCTGTACTATTGTAAAATTGAATTGTTGCATTGATTTATGTTTGATGATGTTTGAATTGTCTATTTCTTAACACTAAATCAACGTTTAAATCATTATTATTTGACAGATTTTATTTTATAATTGTTTTGTAATCATAATATGCTTCTTGCATTTTTTGGGAAAACCATTCTCTAAATAAACTCACCATTGAGATATCATCATCTATTTCCCATTCATTCCACATAACTAATCACCCTGAAAGATGTGCAGAACGTGAAATCTATGCTTTAACTCAAAACATCAACATTTTTGTGAATTTATGGGAAAGTGCATTTTTGGGCCGTGTTAAATTCTATACACACTGCACTAAAAACAGTCAAAGTGCACGCTATTTGTTCTCTATCTGGAATCCTAACAGATAAAGTAGAAATATAATTGCATAATAAGTTCCAATGTAATTGTCAGAAGTTATTATATGGGCCATTATTATATGGACCAATGTACACCACGGCTGCATCCGACAGGCTGACAGCGCACTGTTAAACAAGTGATGTCACCGACAGGTTATCAACACTCACGTGGTTCTCGTCACCCAACCAGTTTACAGCCGTACCGTATACTGGTTGGGTGTCGTAAAGAAAACACTCGTGTCGTAGTTGTCAATCCAGCACCTGAACTCTTCGCACCTTTTCGGAAAATCCATTTTCCGTACCGTTCTGCCACCTCTCCATCGCCTTTGTTGGATTTCGTCATTTGGTTAAGGAGAGATGAAAATGTGCTTTCTTTCCAACGTAGGAAAGGACAGCAGCGTGTAAAACAAATTCCACTTCACTTTTCCTTACTGAAGTACTGCTGACGTAAGTCTTTTGCCCTGCGCAAAATATTTGCTTCATAACAAAATTACATGCATGCAGACATTAACTGTTGCATTTGTGAAGGATCACTCACTGGTGTTTCTTTCACAGATTTTGGAATTGCCTATTTTGAATTACGGTGTTTATAATTTTATTTCTCTTTGTGTGGAACCACACTTTTAATTTTACTTTGTACGTATATAGGTTGGCCTCGACGACTATCCACTTGTGACAAAAAGAAAACGTTTTATTACTATTTTTAAAAAGATTGTTTTTTTTAAACGCGCGCGCGCGCGCGCGCACACACACACACACACACACACACACACACACACACATACACACACACACACACACACACACACACATTCACACTCACACATTTACAGTCTGCATTTGAAAAACGTGCATTCTCGCAGGACACATGCAGGAGCCGATTTTCTCGTTTACAGTGTCGATGTGTTTTTGTGTAATTACTCATATCCTTAAGTGAGAAATGAACATATGGTCATTCAATATTTCACGAGAGATTTGTGACGCGTGTTTCCTGTGTTTACTTAATTTCAGGTTTCATTGTGTTTGACTATGGCATCTTGGCAGCCCCTTTGCAATTTAAGAGATTACGTGTCCCAGAACCCACCGCCTGTGACATTTTTCTTGTGTCTCTTGATGCTGGCTATTTCATTTATCTGCCTCAGCTCTTATAGCAGTAATCATCCTTTGCCCAATCCTGACACAGCAAAGGTAAGATCTGCTTTATTTGCCTTGCGTTTGGGGGAGAATGGGACATTTAATATAAAGTGCAAGTTGGAATCAGCATGACTCAGTGTCAAGCAGTTGTATTGTGCACGTCACTTCATTCATTTCATCATCATTTCATTTTACAAGTTAAAATACTACAAAAAGAAATGTGGTACTGTCTTGTTTTTTATGTTTGCTGTCATGTTGTAACAGGGACAATATTATTAAGATGAATAAGAATGTATGTTTTCATGAACATCCTCCAATTTATGATGAATTCACTGACAAGTGACCAAGGTCTGCCTTTTCAAACGTTTAATCTAAGTGGAAACGACCTCCACACTGAAAGTAAAAAAATTCAAATGTAAATAAAGTATTATATATTGAGTAGACAAGAGACAAAACAAGCACTTTGAGAATAATGAGAGATACAATTCAATGAAAACCTGCATGTAGGTACACAGTTCAAATGTCACCTGACGTCTAGTCATGAAGTGTCTACCTAATTCTTCCTAAGTGATATCAGATACTGTAAGCACACATGAACAGGCAGTTATCGCATGTCTCATGTGACTGATGACACACCGACATCCTGCTTTGTCTCACAACAAAGTGATAAGACAATATCAGAGAGAGAGAGAAAGAAACAAAGTCTACTTTCTTATCCTCAGACTAAACAAATGAGTATATAAGCATTTAAGTAACACAAAATGTAGTTTCTTAACCAACCTGGATTTTTCTGGTCCGTACTTAGAAATATAATGCTAATTTAAAACAGAATTCTGAAAAAGTGTTTGAAAATTTGCCTAGTGCTATTGTTCAAGAGCTTGATAGTGGAACAGAAATGAACTTGACCTAAACTACACTTTATTTAGGCTCCCAGCGTTATCATCATTATGTCAAATGCCGCTTTGTCTCCCAGGACTGGAACCATCTCCTCTCTACGTTGGCACACTTCCATCTGTGTGTTAAAACCAATTGGAGTTCAGATGATCTGGTGTCTCTAGGCCCATCTCCACTTAGAGAACAGAAAAGAAGTAGAGACGCTTCACTCGACTTGACACCACAGCCCGCACATGTCACCAGTTTGCATCTCAAGGTTCCTGTGACAATCACAAACAGCCACGGCCTTCCAAAAGACGTTGACGTTTTTACAACCTTGAGAGCCAGTCAGTTGGATCTTGAGGGTTGGTATTGCATTTCATCACTTAGATTTGCGGTAAACAAGAATGTCTTGTAATTGTTCATCTTATGCAATTGTTTTTTTCTTTAGGCAATGAGATTGTGAATGTAAATATCCACCGTGAAAATGATACCTACGCCTGCCTCACTTTAAGAGCTCCAACCGCTCTCTTCCCTATGAGCCGGTGTGTTTGGCTGCACTCAAGTTGTATTTTGAACGTACAAGTATGCTGATGCCACAACTTATTGTTGACAGTTTGCATTATATTTGTTTGTAGGCTTCCCCCAGAGTGTCCCGCATCAAGCAACAGCCATTCATCTGTCCATGTGGAGGCAACTGACCAGCCACCACCAACATCACAAGCCTGCTATGGTCTTCTCTACAGGAATGACCCTACTCTCACTATCATGTTAACAAAGGTACGGCATGGATGATATGTAAGTAATGTGTTCTGCCAAATAACACATCACCCTGCAATGTGTTTTCTCCGTGTCTAGGAGGAGCAGTGGGTGGCAGTGCGACATCTGATAGAAGTCAGTATGTGTCTGATAGGAGTTTGTTTAATACTTTGTTTAGCTGCTAGCCTGTCACCTTCAAAGATGCGCAACTACCACAGGAAGGAGCCGGACCTTCAAAATGTAAATGTCATTTCTTTTATTATTGTACAGTTGTAAAGCATGCCAAACTTGGTTTTGATTCTCAATGCCATTGTTGTTGTTTGTTTGTTGCAGGAATCTTTGATTGACACTTGATCAATTTTGTCAAGTGAAGGATTCAGTCCAGTGAGAAAAATTATCCTTCTATCCAATTGGATCTGAATGAAAAAGTTTTATTTAATATGTACTTCTCATCCAGTTTTCTGTTTGCTGTTATCCAGTGTCTCCAGTATAAATGTCTGTCAGATTAAAAGTAAAGCTGAAAGAAAAACAGTTAATTCTGTTTGCTGTTTAATTGTACATGATGCATACTCTTTGGCAACTTATTCGATTATTTTTAATAACTTATTTTGATTATGATTATATACTTTATCTAAATAATAAATAGCAAATAAGGCTGTTTTTACTCATTAAGTAATTTCATTTTAGGGCACGCCGAACATGGACTGTAATGAACCATAACCACAAATATATTTATTTTTATAATGTGCCAGTACCATTTTTGAACTTTTTATGTTTTTTAATGGTTTCATTTCGAAATACATGCAGATTGCTATTATAATAATAATAATAATAAAGTTGCATTGCACCACTGCAGTTTGATGTCTCTCTTTTCATACAACATACACTACATGAGATCTGGATCTCTATGTGGTGTGCAAAAAAAATGTAGATAGAGTGTAAATTTAATTTTCCCTTGAGGGATTATAATGAGTATAATAAATAAATTAAATGCTAATGCTGGCTGATGTATACTGTACCAACAATTCCCTCATAACATACATAAGCTCACCCAATCAAAAGAGCACATTCAAAACTACATTGAACCTAAAATAATATGGATGTGGGATGAAGCTACAGAGGCGCTAACCGGTTGACAAAATAATGAACATAACAGTTATGTTCAATAACTATTTTACATAGGACTTCTTGGCTCTTCAACTCCAAAGCTGTAGATGGCAGCAAAGTGCGCAGTCGCAGTCACTCGTGCTCATTTACTCCAACCTAATGTGAAGAAGAAGAATAGAGGCGTGGCTTTGCAGGCCAGGAGGAAGCCAAGCCAACTTCTAATCGTACGGTAAGTCCGAACTATTCCTACTTACTCGGCATTGAACGCTTTACATTGGCTAAAAGGAAGCTAAACGTGCTAGAAGTTTGTTTGTCGCGCCTTTACAGTTTGACACAACCGGAAGACAGTGACAGTCATATGGAATATTCTAAAACCCCATTTGTAAAGCTAACGTTAGCTACGCGGCTACTGCTACTTCGTAAACAATGTACAACCAAGCTAACGCCAGCTCACATGCTAGCCCAACATTACGTGTGTGTATCCGTTTTTGCCCCGTGTTTGACGTCCGAAACATTCACATCATGAATGCCTTGGTAATACATGGGATTTGGTCACAAACTTCAACAGCATTCACGCGCATCAGTCATGTGGTGCTGTAACATTAACCATAACAATAATTTCCCTCCATTTTCGTCGCAAATGCTTACACACTGCTCGATGTGGCTAACACATAATGCGTGGCAGTTTCTTAACATAGGGAGTATGTTAAATGTCAGTACATGAACAAAATGTGTTTATTCAGATTCTTTTCTGCTGCAGGACCTAAAGCTGTGGAGTAACTATCTGTCGTCACCGAGAGGCTAGTTGAGAGGTCATGGCCTACTCGAGCTACAGCAACCTGAGCCGGGCTCAGCTTACCTTTGAATACCTGCATACAAACTCGTAAGTGTAGCTTGAGTGGTTAATAGGGAATTGTTTCAAAACATGAACAGTCACTCTGCTTTAAAATTTTGAACATGATCAAAATTCCCCTACAACAACAAAAGTACAGTTGAACGTCTGGTGATCACGTCATTATTTCAAAAAGTAGAGCTTGTGGATTGGAAATTGGTTTATATAATGCCTCGGCATTATACACACCAAGATAATCAGACTGTTTTTACCCATTCTCAACCCAGGATGACTGACAAAAGACTCAATTATCCTATTAGATTATTCTGTAGTCTGAGGTCTGTTAAGAGTGAATTTGTCAAAATAATAGAATCTGGAATGGGTTGCGGTTAATATATTTGTGGTCGACGACTCCAGCCCCATTGGATGGATCATATTGTATGTGCACTTGACTTAAATAGCAATTGTGTATTCGGAATGGCGTGACTGGTAAGAGGGTGCAATGTTATTAGAGGTTTCATTTAACTTGTAGTGTTGCAAAGCAGATGGTATGAATACTGCACTGTATAATCCTTTTTAAATTGATTTATTTTGCACTAATTTGAATGACATTTGGCTTTAGGACAACACACGAGTTCTTATTCGGAGCCTTGGCTGAGCTTGTGGACAATTCAAGGTACTGTGTTGATTTTATACATCTATCATGAAGACCTATAAATGTTTATTTTATAAACAAGTGAGGGTTTACATTCCACAGAGACGCCAATGCCACCCGAATTGACATTTACACAGGTAAATTTCAGCGTCGAATACACTGAAGCATCCCCTTTGCTTTTAACTTAACTTTCCACTTCATAAAATGTTGACAGAGAAAAGGCCAGATCTGCGGGGCGGCTACATGCTGTGTTTTCTTGATGATGGCATTGGAATGGAGCCAAGTATGTGGCATTTTAGTATCACTGACCTCAATGCTTGTATTAAGTTCATTTAAAAAAATGTGGAATCAGTATTTGTGTTCCAGACAAGTTTTGACATTATAAGTGTGTTGAAATTCATTTCATTTTTGTTAGACGAGGCAACCCATGTGATCCAGTTTGGAAAGTCAAGCAAACGATCTCCTGAGTCCACACAGATTGGCCAATATGGAAATGGACTTAAATCGTACGATCCGAAGAATCTTTCACCATGGAATCGCGTGTATTATGCAAGCTTTGATGAATATACCATTTGTTGTATGTGTCTGTTGATAGGGGATCCATGCGAATTGGGAAAGACTTCATCCTGTTTACAAAAAAAGGCAACAGTTTAACCTGTCTTTTTTTGTCAAGGACTTTCCATGAAGAGGAAGGTCTTGATGAGGTCAGGCCAGTGAATATGTCTATTTCATTAAATGACATCTACGTGTAGTTACCCAGGGGCTGAAGTGTGAAAAAAATCCAAATATATATGATTGGTAGTGTATTTCCATTCTTGATGTATCCTATTTATTTTGTATTTTTCTATTATGCGACCTTAAGATGGTCTGACCTCTAAAATTTATTCTGAATTGTCTTCTCAGGTCATAGTGCCTCTCCCGTCATGGGATTTGGTAACTAAAGAGCCGCTGACATCCGACCCAGAGAAATACGCCATTGAGACCGAGCTGATATACAAATACTCACCTTTTAAAACTGAACAAGAGTTGATGGAGCAGTTCAGCAAAATTGAAAGTATCAGTGGTTAGTACATGCGTATACCCACACAACACCACACAAAGCACCACAAACAACTATTATTCGACATGGAATCCCAGAAGAATTTACTTTTCACTTGATGTTGAGTTAATGTTTAAAACGTTTTTAGGGCATACTTGTACATGTGTCAGTGGTTTTCCTTTAACCAAAGGATACATGCAAGCAATTATGCTCCTCTCAGCTTGAACTTGTGCAGACCTGTCCATAGCTGACATAGGTCGTAGTTAAAATCATGCCATTAAAAAAGCATTCCAATTGGTCATTCAACTACACAGTTTAATCTTCGTCATGACTTGAACTTACTTAGTGACTATATCCAATTTAACTACCTGAGCATGCTTGCTTGCATGATTTCTCATTAGCCGTGACATGTTGTGATTGTAACATTTGTGTTATGTGTCAAGGTACACTGGTGATTGTCTATAATCTGAAGCTGATGGACAACAGAGAACCAGAGCTGGATGTAGAGTCTGATCATCAGGACATACTGATGGCTGGAATGCTTGCCGAAGGAGTGTGAGTCCAGTGCAATTTACGTAATCAAACAGAAAGCAGGCTGGTGGGGCATGTGGCCAACACCATCGTCTCATAGTCAGCTGGTTGTGGGTTTGAGTCTTGGCTCAAACCATTTTGTGTAGCGTTTGTGTTATCTCTATGATGCAAACCTCAAAATTAGGTAAACCAGAAAATGTGACGATAAGAAAAAAAACAACAATTTTTTTCAAAGAGTTATGCACAATTTAAGAATCACAATCTAATCATTAGATGACAAGACATCCCCCCCGGGACAATTGATTCTGTATCTATCTGTACCCTGTGTTTGACTGGCATCCAATCTAAGGTGTACTCCGTTTCTTGCCCTTAGTCACCTGTAATTGGCTTCTACTCACCCGTGACCTTGAAAGGACAAACAATAGAAGATGGTTGGATGAAAGACAATGTCAGACCACGAGTTTGTCCGCCCTTTGCTTACAGGAAACCAGAGAGGAGGTCATTCAGAGCATACGCTGCTGTGTTGTACATCGACCCTCGCATGAGGATTTTTATCCAAGGGCATAAAGTGAGGACCAAGAGGTTGTCCTGCTGTCTTTATAAACCACGGTAATGTAACACACATACCGTATTTTCACGACCATACAGCTCACCATATTAAAAGGCGTAGTGTCAGATACGGGTGCTATTTCTGTATTTAACATATCCACAAGACGCATTGGATAATAGGACACGGGCATGGTAAAATCTCCGCTAGCTTAAAAAAATGCAGTAGCATGCATGCACGCTAGTTTATGTTTTTAAAAAGGCAGCATAAACAAAACTTGAGTTTGGTTGTATTTTATTGAAGTATTTAACAATGTACACACGTTATTTTTTGATCAATCCTCATCCTCAAATCCATCAAAGTCCTCATCTTTTTTATCTGAAATGAACAGCTGTGCACATTACCAATCAAATGCGGCAGGTTCCCTTGCGTCATTGTCAGAGTCAGTCTCGCTGCCATGCGGTGCCTCAAAAATTAGTCAGGCTTTTGCGAAAGCTCAAACAACAGTGCAAGCGAACAAGTTAGCATCCAGAATCCATTCACAAATTGTGGCTTAACTCGCCTGACGCTGCCTCCTAGTCTTAGTAAAACTGTGTTTGCCATGACTCCCACTCCGCTCGCATCTTCACTTTGATCGTTTCTGTCCATTACCATGGCAACCAAGCACAACAGTAAAAGCCGACTTCACACGCCCCGCTGAGCCTATCACTGCCCTGCTGGTCCACTTCTCTACAGTTTGGTTCAGCTGGGTGTCGAAAATGTGCGACACCTCGTCTATGCTGGTGACGTGGTTGGGCTGGATCTCTTTGTCAGCAATCTTCTTTTTGTATTTCAAAATGCAAAGTATGCTTGTCCCTCACAACTTGCCGTAGCCCAAGCCGGTATGTAGGAATGTAGGGATTGGTTGGGAGATTATTAGGCGTCCCGTCCATTTTGGAGAAAATGTAAGAGTTTTAAGGGAGCCTTTTGGTCGTGTAAATACGATACTTTTAACAACCTTGTGACAAGTGACTGGTTCTCAGCTGTTTTCTTGCTCTGTTCACAGGGTTTATAAGTACTCATCGACACGTTTCAAAACGCGTGCTGAGCAGGAAGTCAAGAAAGCAGATCACCTTGCTAAGATTGGTGAGTTGGTGCCCATCATTTTGCTCCTTCTGCGGGCTCTTGTGTTGACTTGGTTAATTTTCCGTCACCAATTGAAGCGGAGGAGAAAGCCAGAGAGGCAGAAAGCAAGCGTTTAGCCATGGAGGCGAGACTTGGAGATGATGTGTCAAAAGATTCTCGAGTAAGTGAAATCAGATCACTCTTCTGGTTCACTTTGGCTCCACAGGTTCATCATCTGATAACACTTGCTCCCCACATGCCCTTCTGTGTTTCAGACAATCCTGAGAAAGGTCCAGGATTCAGCCATGATGCTTAGACGGGATGCCGACATGAAGAAACGAATTCTAGAGTCCAAACAGAAGTACAATACATGATAGCAATAGAAGTATCTTTTTTCTAGACAAGAGGATGCTTTATGCCCCCCCCCACCCCCCAACCAAAATAAAATAAAAAAAAAATCAAAGAACAGTAGCACAGTCCTAAGTTCTTTTTCTCTCATATCTCTCAGAGCATTAAAGGAGCCCAAGGAGCTGAACTTCATATTCGGCGTGAACATTGAACAGAGAGACCTGGATGGGATGTTTGTATACAACTGCTCGCGTCTTATCAAGATGTATGAAAAGACAGGTCCTCAGCTGGATGGAGGAATGTGAGTATTGTGCACACTGACTGTGATGTGATGTTGATGGTTGACGGGGTATACAATTACGTTGTTTGTGTTTTTTTTTTTTTTTTTTTCAACACAGGGCCTGTGGGGGTGTTGTTGGCGTGGTGGATGTCCCATATTTAGTTCTCGAGCCTACTCACAACAAGCAAGACTTTGCAGACGCTAAAGAGTATCGACATTTGCTGAAGTCCATGGGGGAACATCTGGCTCAGTACTGGAAGGACACCAACATTGGTAAGGGGCACTCGACCATCACTGTCTTTGTATAGAGGGCTCCGTCCTTTTAGCAATTACCCACAATGCACTACCGGCGGCCATATTGGAGGGCTGTTATAAACAAGCCATACATGAATAGACTTCGTGTATGTTTCTCGATTGAGATTCATTTCATCTGACTATACCTACTGGAATTTCCCCATTATGGGACAAATGAAGACTTACTTTATTCCATTTTATTGTAATCCTGGAAGACTCCTGTGCTAAAACCCTGCACAATTTCTACATGGCAAATGTTCAGCGCCTTCATAAATTTTAGATTGCTGCTCATCTTGAAGCACTTTCAGTGCTGCACCAAATTAAATGCAAAGTGACTCTCTCATGGTTTAATGTTAACCCATTTAATGCAGGTTACCTCATCAAGTCAGTCATCAAAAGTGGGAGATGCGGTGATAGAGTAATATTTGAGCTAGAGAAAAATAGTAAGTAAATGTTGTAGTTGCAGTTGCAACGAACAAGGTTTTCACTTAGGAAATGGATCTTGTGCGTAAGAATGTTCCAAGTTGAGTTTGTTTCCATGTCGCTGGTGTCAGGTCGAATCCCGGTACCTTCAAAATGGTCACTTTTTGGGGACCCCAAAAACAGCATGTTAATTCAACCATCAACATCGTAAGTGATTTTCACCACTTTAGCTTGCACCATAATTAGTAAAATAACACCCACACGTTTGGATTGACCAATAGTATGGATTTTTGAAAAAAATATGAAATTTTCCAAATTGGGACTTGAGGTTTCGGCCCAATGCCAGAGATATGGAATGCTGGGTATTTTTCTGCATGACGTGGTTCAGAAAGCATTCCCGTTGGGTTTTCTGACTAAAATTGTTCAATGGTGTCTTCGTGCCTTCCATATCAATTGTTGAGTATGTTTTTGTATGATACAGCTCAAAAAGGCATAGTGAAGTTCTGGGATGAGTTTGGATACTTGTCTGCCAGCTGGTCCGCACCTCCGTCATCGGAGGCAAGATATAAGAGACGCCGTGCCATGGAGATCCCCATTACCATTCAGTGCGGTAGGTCCCAAACGTGCACACACAGTCGGCACTCCAAAACTATGCTCATGCCGCTTTTATGGGTTGCCTTTTTAGATAAATGCTTAAAATGGAGAACGCTGCCTTTCCAGATGGATGCTGTCGACAAACGCTACCCAGACAGCTGGGTGTGTCTTATGAACCCAGATAGCACCCAGGACAGGTACGCACACGCACAGATATTAAGTAAAATCTTTTATGGACTCACTGGCCACAACATGGAAATACCTTTAACCTGTACAACCCAATGAGGTCCGATAACAAAAGATAAACACGTTTATTCGCCCCTCTGCGTATGTTTTGATTATCATCATCAGTATTCATATTAGAATGTTTGTGGTTGTAGGTTCTAATGATGTGTAACAGCATGACTGCACGTCTGTATTTTTTTTAAAAAAAATTCAATTTTTTTAGCTCAATGTGCAACTGAACCTAATAAAGTGGGCAGTATTTGTTTTGCAAAGCTGGGTTAGCTCGGTGACACTTGGTTTGTGAATTTCTTCAATGCACCACAGATGTGACGCTGCTGAAAAGAAACCCAATTTGCCATGCGGAGTCCTGAAAAAAGAAAAGCAGACAGCCGAAGACAAACAGAAAGAGCTTGCAGAAAAAATCAAACAGCAGCAGGATAAACTGGAGGCCTTGCAGGTAGCTTATTTATTCCTCGTGGCCTCACTTTGTTGCCTTGCATTGCCACTTCACATATTTGTATCTCCTCCTCAGAAAACCACTACTATAAAATCTGCGGCAGATATAAAGAAGCTGCCAATGGATGTGAGCATGAAACCTTCAGCAGAAAGCTCAGCTAAGGTAAACATGCCCTCATTGGAATGCCTCTTATCATATTTAAATTCTTAAGTCCTGTTAAATGTTACTAATATACATATTATTGTTTTTATTACAATTGAAGGACCCCTTTAGATAAAACTACCAAGGACAACATCTTTTGGTTAGGTCATGTTTTTTTCCCTTTAGATAACTTTTGTCATACATTCACTGCAATAATCACTCCTTTTGTTTAAAGTGTTGTAAAACAACTGAGCCATTGGTAATGACACAAATTGCAAACAGTCGTCTCGCCTCGATACTGAATTTTTACACAAATATTTGTGGAGGCAGCCTGTTAGTTTTTTTGGCCCATCTGCCTCACAGTTCTAAGGCTCGGGGGCTCACAGCCTTCCTGTGTGGATGGACTAGATTCCTGCTCACCGAATATTCTGATCAAAATAGGCAGTATCAAAAATGGGTTGATGTTTGTATATCCAAACAAAAAAAAGTATTTTTTCCTTAATGTCAAGGAAGTAAAACATATACTCTAATATAAAGCATTAGGCCAAGAGTCATGTAACGGCACATGTACAATAATTACAATGTTGTGACTTTATGTTTGTCCTATCAGGGATGGAGTCACTTGTGTGTATTTATTTTTTTTAATTTGGGTTTTGGGATTGCATTGACTGGAGTACTGGGACCCCAGCCGGGAATAGAAAATACTTCCTCTGTGCAAAGGCAGCAGCAAGTACCAGTACACTGCACGTGCCAGAGTACATAATATAGTCTAACATTAGCAATTTGAAGATTTGACGATATGGTGTCGGGGACAAGTGGTCATCTACAACCATTAATTTCAAGTTTGTTCCATGCATTTATTTTTAAACATCTCCATCAAGCTTGTAAACTTTCTGAAACAAACAGGTATTTCTTAACTCTTGGACGATGGTAATGTTCATTCTTGGTCAATGATGGCTTGTCATCTGTTGCTAGTGTTGATATTTTTTTGGGGAATGTTTTGCCCACTTTGTCATCAAAGGCAAGTCGGTCTTCCGAGAGGTCTGTCACGCGCCCCCGATCACCCCCGCTGCCAGCTCACCTCAAGATGCCACAGAGTACTCCCCCACCCCGCTTCCCCTCTCAGCGGCCCACCCGGACACCTGCCCCTCCTCCTGCTCCACCTAAGGTTGAACCATCCAGGTCCAAAGCTACAGCAAAGTCACCCGCAGCAAAGCCCACAGCCAAAACTTATTCCAAAACACCCCAACCAAGCCGCACTTCAAGGGTAAGATTCGTCATGCACTGCCCTCAATAGGTTAAGATATGCTAATAGCCTTCAATTTTGATTGCAGAAGCATACTCTCATAGTAACAATTCTGCATCTTGTTTCTTTCTTAGTCACTCACTAAAGCATCAGCCAAACCTGCTGCTGGACAACGGAAGAGAATAATCGTGGAGGAGGACAGTGAGGAAGAGGAGGAGGAGGAGGAAGAAGATGAGGATGAGGAAGAAGAAGAAACTGGGGAGAGTGAAGAAGAAGAACCCCAGACAAAGAAGTCAAAGATGGCTGCTGCAGCTGGCAACCGTGGCAAAGTGGTGGAGAAGGCCCCGGTTGCCAAACGTGGCAAGTTAGATGAGGTAAATTTTAAAAGCGTGAAAATAAGCAGTGGCCAAAGCAGACGTGCACATGCATGCTTAACTGCACCGGCTGTTCACTTTTTGTTTTCTTTTTTCAAATCATAAAACTGTTGCTTGTTGCTTAAACTCCCCCAGCAGCACTTTATCACCTTTAATTTGAAGCGAGTTAGCAAAGAGAACTTTCTCAGTTGTTGACTTGCTGGTTAAGTCATCGAACCTCAAACGAAGCCCATCTGCTGTTGACCTAACAGGTTAACAAACACTTACAGCTTGGAAAGAAAGGAGTAGCTACTCCTTCACGCCAGGCCTCTGTTGCTAAGCCCAAGGTAGCTTGACCCGTCCCTCGCTCTTTGTATTACTCCTAAAACTGGCTTGCATCTGCTCTTTCCAATCTCTAATAATCAAGACTTAAAATGGAACCGCTATGTCTATATTATAACACCCTCTTGGAATGGATGCAATATTGTATTCTGTGCTTTGCAATGAACGTTCTTTCAGTCAGAAACTGATCTTTCACCTTTTTCACTAACAAGGATTGAACATGTGTGTACATCTCTTTCCTTTCGATTCAACTGTCTTGCTCTGTTTCTAGTTATGAGAGTTTTGTCTCTACAGGCACCAGAGAAGGCACCCGAGAAGGCATCAGAGAAAGCGCCAGACAAAGGGCCAGGCAAAGCGCCAGAGAAGGCACCACAGCAGGACCTGGATATTAAGAATGCTCAGAAAGGTATCAGATTGAGCGGAGCATGTTTCTTATTTCTCGACATTGTCATCAATAGACTCAAATCATATACATGCCATTCATTCGCCATTCATAATGTCATCTCATCTCTGTATTTCAATTCTAAATTGACTTCACTAAATTGTATCCGTATTTACCATTTTTGGGGGGTTTTCACGTTTTCTTATACTTAATGTTAAACTGTTTCTCTTGAATGTTTAAAGGTGAAGTGAAGTAAAAAAAATATTTCCAACACTATTTTCTATGGGACCCCACTAGTCTAAACACCATACTTTCATTAATAATTGTGTTTGTGGAACATGACTTGAGCAGCGAAATCCACCTGTTTTTACCCATGTCTGGGGGTGACCGTTTTCACACTTGCTGTCAACCGGAAATGACAGTTGCTCAGATAACAACCCAAATTTCTGAGTTTGGTCACGTGACGTTAGCTAGCTGAGTCATGATTGGTCACGACCTGAGCAACTGTGATGTCAGTCGACAGCAAGTGGCAAAATGGCCGCCCCCTGAGATGGTCAAAAACGGGTGGATTCTGCTGCTTAATCTCCATTCCACAAACTTGATATTAATAGGAAGGCTATGTTTAGGTAAGTGGGGAAGAACATTTTTGACTTGACTTCCTCTTTAATATCTTCATAAGGTTGCTCCACAGACTGAAATGCTCATGCTTTAATTGTTGATTTAATGCACAGTCCTGGCTCAAAATTGTGTTTCTTTTTTTTTTTTTCTGAAGATAAGGGACTGCTAGTTGAAGTCCGTGTCAATAAGGAGTGGTTCACAGGAAAAGTCATCGCTGTGGAGACCAATAAGCAGAGCGTTCGCTGGAAAGTCAAGTTTGACTATGTCCCTCGAGACACCCCTAAGGACAGATGGTGAAACTTCTTTGTCCGGTGTTCATCTCTGATAAATGCAATTTGTTTGTATTCCATGGAATCGATGGATTGTGTCTGTCCTCGAAGGGTGTTTAAGGGTAGCGATGAAGTCCGCCTGATGCGGCCGCCGTCTCCCATCTCCCAGACGCCTGACACTCAGCAGGAGACTGAGCGACTGTCTGCAGCCATGGAGCCAGACACCACACAACCTGGCACCAGTCGAGAGGTGACCGAGAGCCTGGTCACCATGTTGAGGTGAGTGGGCTCCGATAAACTTGCCAAAGAACATAACGTCGCTACTTATAGTTGTGATGTTTATCTGTAGTTGGCATATTGGGTTTGAAAAAAAAAAATATTCATTGTGCTTTAAAAAAAAACTGACAGGATTAAAAGTACGTTTCTAATTTCCTCTAAAACTGCTCGCACTTAAACATACTTTGATTGTCAGCTGTTGGAAAGGTATGTAACTGGCACGTATGCTACTCTTTTTTTCAGGACAATGCTGCGTTACTTCTTCCCTCCTGCTTTTCAGATTCCTAAGGATGATGTAAACAGCATGACGGCAGAAGAGTTGGTGGCCTTTCCTCTGGTACGATGAAAGCAATTGTACACTGCACAGTGCACACAGTCACACTATGCTTCTTTTTTTGACAACCAGCTTGAGCCATGTCAGCCAACTACAGTGGAATCTCATTTTAGCGGACTAATAGGAGGGAAAGTCTATTGACCATTAAACTGAATCACTACTTTTCGTAAACAACAGTTACAATAGATCTGAATAAGTAAATTAACCCTTCCTGAGCAGTGCACCCACAGCGATGCTAAGCTAATGTCCATACTTTCTATTGCCTTTGACATGGCCACTATGTAGACACGTCTGTTAGCCTGATATAGTCGGCACTGTATATCTGCGACATCAGTGGCACAAGCTGAAAATACCTGGACCAGTCTCTGTCTGGTGACTACACCACAGCGCCATTCAACTCCAGTGGCCCATTCGGGGACTAAAAGACTGAAAATGACTGTACAAGGGGCACTTTGAGTGGACTGGACAATATTTTCTGTTCATTATATCCAAAGTCTGTTAAATCTGGGTCCGTTAAATCGAAGTTCCACTGTATATTTATTGAGATGTCCCTGTGGTAGTGAACTAGAATTGCGCTACCCAAGTGGTGATGTATGTTTTTGTGATTCTCCTGTCTACTTCAAGAAAGAGTATTTCCACCAGTACGAATCAGGTCTCCAGTCACTGTGCAACTCGTACCAGAGCAGAGCGGACGCTAAGGCCAAAGCTGTGGAGGAGAAAAGCAACAGCACAGAGATGAAACTGAAGGAAGCAGATGAGAAACTACAAAAACTCCGAACCAACATTGTTTCACTTCTACAAAAAGTTCAAGAGGTTGGACAGCTCACTATTAGAATATGTATTTTATTTATTCATGGTCTTGGGAATAATTGCTCTCCCCCAACCCCTTAGGACATCGACATAAACACAGATGATGAACTTGATGCGTACATTGAGGACCTTCTCACCAAAGGAGATTAAATGGGATGGACAGCAGAGATCTACAAGAAGGAAAAAGAACATGCACATAAAACAACTGACAGCCATGTAACTGATAATCTCCTGGGCACTTCTAGTTAAGAGTCCCATATGAATACCAGGGGGATCATCATCGTTAAACATGAGCCCCTTTTTCATTTAGCAGTAAACATACACTCAATGCCGGTGTTTCTTTTATTTCTGTTTTTACATTATTGGCAGCCCTCCAGCGTGTTGATTTTGTTTGTCTTTTTACGAACCTGCTTCTACCATATTTGTTCGTCAGTTCTGAAGCCAAACTATCTTTAAACTTTGGAGGTGGAATACAGTTTAGGGTCCCTATCTTGTCAACTAAGACAGTGACAAAAACAAAAAAATGCAGGTCTCTATTTTGCGCCGTTGTCAGGTGAGACATTAATACGAAGTATTTTAAGAGTTTGTTTTGACTGGACCCCACTCTACTACGATCTCTCTGTAAACGTTAACTATTATTTTTGTATACTCAAAAACATCGGTGTTGGTCATTATACTGCCCCATCCTGTCCAGCTTGACTAGAAAACCGAGTATATCACACTAAGAAATTCATACTGGGTTTTATCAGTATAAATGTCAACGCCTGTTCTATTTGTTATTGAAGAAAAAAAAAATCCATTTAATGCTTAAGTAGATTGTTCCTACTCATGGTCTTGTGTTTTTCCGTTTGAACATATTTTACCATGTCAACAAAACTTTTTATTAAACTGCATGATTCAGTCTTCGTGTTAAATCGGAAGAAATGGTTCTGTATTTTTGAAAAAGCTTTACTTAAACAATAAAACCGGTGCAACATTCTACACGCTCCCATTTGTTATGCAAAAGTAAACAAGGTTAAGAGAAACAAGTACGGTAATCCAATTTAGTTCATATAAAATGACGACGTGCTTATGGTTTGTACACCTGCCTCATGGTTCTGATAAGGATTCATATCTCAGGTCTGACTGTGCTGTGGCGTGCATGTGTTCTCCCTATTTTTGTGGATAACGTATTTCAGTTTCCTCCAACATTCCGACATGCAAATTAATCAGTTGGGGTAGGCCCGCAACCATGATGTGGCCAAGTGCAATTTTAAAAAATGTGGTTAAAAGAATTTTGTATCCTTTTTCCACTTCCAGGAGTCTTCTGAAAATTGTCAAGTATAATTGAAATAGAGCCAACATACACGAAGGACCTTTTCAGTGCGATCATGACCTGATACCTTCTAAAACAGACATAAAACATGGCATGATATATCAATTTCAATAACTACAGCTAAATGAGACTTTAAAAAAAATCACCACAATTTTCTTAAACTGACCCCTTTACTGCTGAAAATAAACTCGATCCAATCTAAGAATATACTGTCCTAGATGTATAAACTGTTCTCAAAACACGAAAACACCACTTCATGGCCAACAGAAAAATAGACTTTAGACTTTCAGATTCAAGCAGGTACCAACTGTCAAACAATTTGTAACAACACATGAACCACGTCATTCAACTCTTACACAATACTCACGCTTATGTTCAATGTGGATGCAGCATCGGTTCTAAAAGTGCGACAGGTACCGCTAACGGTTCGCGGGCACCCTCTGAAATAAATTACTGCCTACAATACAGCTAACTTTTAAATTAAATACATTTGCATTAGATCTTAATAAGCGTTTGTCTTTTAATTTTTTAATTAGACTTTTTATTCAGCTTTTATAACTTATGTACATTACATTTTAATTGGCTCATTGTCTGTATATATTCGTATTCGCATATAAACACAATATATTGAAATTGCTATAGTGACAATATGATTTTGTTATAATTATTATTGTAAATAAAACCCCGTTTTTTATGAAGCCCCCTGTTTTAATGTTGGCCATGACCGTGGCGCTTTAGAGCGGAAATATGTTTTAGATGCTACTAGGTGTAAAAAGCTGAAGAACCACTGACTTAGTCAATGACAGCATTCTGCTTTTATTTTGGAAGCGAACATTTGGTGAACATAAACAAAGCAGCTCCGTTGCTCGGTAAGGTCGCCTCTTTTCACCAGCGTCTTCTTTTTTCCGCGTGACTTCACGCTCACATCAAGACATAAACGTCACATGATAACATTTACATTCACCGTGAGGTGTCCGTCGACTTAAATACCTCCTACAAAAACCAGTACTGAAACTGAAACGTAAATTGTTAGCCCGGTGCTTGTGAAGATCGGCTAACTATCGGCAGAGGAGCTAATAATACTAGGTTGCATTATCTTTGCATTAAAAATTTAAAAATACAGCATGTTCCTCTTAGTCGAAGCCAAGAAAGGCAATAAATGAACTTTAACCCCGATTTGAATTCTATCTATTGTACAGATTTTAACAGCAGACACTTGGGATTTTTAGTTGTTTTGTTGAGCTGCATGGGCAACATTTTTCGAATGAATCAAGAAAAAACGGAATGAAAAATGACAAGTAGTTGTGTAACATTTTTAATTGTCGTTATATTTACAAGCTGCGAGCAATAAACTAGTTTCCACAGCATAAGAATACAGAATCACACCAGAAGAAGAGGGCATGCTTATTTCCCTCCATGCTATTGTTTTCCATTTGCTAGTTTTATATTGTGTATTCTCACGTGCATACAAATTCGGAACGGAACTGCAGTGCAAGTCGAGAACTTTACTGAAGTTACCAAATATTTTCTGTTCTAAGCCTACAATTTCGTAAATGGAATAAAGTATTTTTGTGTCCCCTCACACCCACCTCCTTTTAGATAGTGGACACTGCCTAGACATAGAGCCATGTCAGCCCTAAGGCACTGCCAGGCTGGTGGCTGCAGTGGCTGGAAGGTGCTCCGTGGTGTCACCTGTCCCCCCATCCACATCAGATGTGTCAGAAGCATTGAAGCAGGCAGGAGACCATCCGAGGATGAGCAACTCTGGGAAACGGCGGCAGCGTTGCCCTTTTCTGCAGCCAAGCTGGGATCTTTCTTTCAGGGCCGACCTGTACTCAAGAACCCTTTTCAGGAGGATGCCTTATTGAGGGGATACTTGAGGAGACACCTTCCTCATGAGGTGAGCGAGGAACATGAAGACTAAGTGAATGTTGAAATCGCTGTCAGACAGAAATTTCAGAGGAAGCATTTATTGTTTTGGCCCCCAAGGTAAAGCAATGCAGCTTTATTTATATAGCACATTTCATACACAAGACAACTCAATGTGCTTCACACAAGCAAAATCACAACACCTAAAATAATTTACAAACACAACATTCAGAAGCAAATCAGAAAAAACAAAAGCATGTTACCAAAATTCCAAAAATGAAGTACATTTACATTTAAACACACTAAAAGACAGACAGTGAACTTGATTTAAAAATGTTTAAAAGACCTTCAGTTATAAGAAAAACACAGTTTTTAACCTGTATTTAAAAGTATTTACACTCGGGGTTGACTTCACTTCCAATAGACAATACATACAGAATATATAAACTACAATATGTATTTTGTTTGTAACTTTGTTCCTATAATCTTGCTAAATAGTATCATTTTTCAACATTGTTGGGATGTTTTTTTTCCATTGATTCAATTTCATTCAAAAGTTTTATTCGCGGCAACCGTGTTATTGTTGGAGCCTGATGATTTTGCTAATTGTTGTTTGAATACGTAAAGTATAGCTCTATCCTGGGGATGTGACTGTGTTCTGAATTAACCAATCAGATTCAAACTCGCCGGCCCGGTGGTCCAGTGGTTAGCGCGTCGACCACACAGTACAGAGGTACCTCCTTGTGTGGGGTTTGCATGTTCTCCCCACGCCTGCGTGGATTTTCTCTGGGTACTCTGGTTTCCTCCCACATTCCAAAAAACATGCATGGCAGGCTGATTGAACACTCTAAATTGTCCCTAGGTGTGAGTGTGAGCGCGAATGGTTGTTCGTCTCTATGTGCCTTGCAATTGGTTGGCAACCGGTCCAGGGTGTTCACCGCTTAATGCCCGAAGACAGCTGGGATAGGCTCCAGCACCCCCTGTGACCCTTGTGAGGATAAAGCGGATCCGAAAATTGATGGATGGATGGATGGAGATTCAAACTCATGTTGAATGTGAGTCAGCACATACCTGCCTCCATGTAAAGTGCCTCTGATTAACCCAAGTAAAGTTCCGATGTCGTAGTGAACTTCCTTGCATTTATTTTTCCTTTTACTGCACTGCGTCATGCATGTAATGTGTGAGGTAACAACTACATATACAAGGTGATTTAGTCTGTTCCACATTCGCGTGTTCATTTCTTAGGCAGTGTTCCCAGACTTGTGTGCCTTCGGCAAGCGTGTGGCGACGGAGGTGGACGGGTGGGGCAGGGAGTGTGAGATCACTCCCCCTCGGTTGGCGCACTTTGACCCTTGGGGACGCAGAGTGGACCACATCCTGACTTCCCCAGCGTGGAAACGCATGAAAGAGTTGTCCGCGCAGGAGGGATTGGTCAGCATCGCTTATGAGAGGCCATTTGGAGAGTGGAGGTTTTTACCCCCCCCCCCCCCCCCCCCCCCCCCCCACACACACAAATACCACTGAATAAGTATGGTTGTCATTGACAAAAGGAATTGATGTAAGTGTGTTTTTGTTCCAGCCGGGTCTATCAGATGAGCAAGTTGTACATTTTCTCCCCCTCCTCTGGCCTCTACACTTGTCCTCTGGCCATGACTGACGGGGCTGCCAAAGTCATTCAGGTGAATAATGTCTCATCTTTACAATAGACAAGAGAAACCTCCCCTCGTTCTGGGCCCACCACAGCAGCGGATGATGGGAATCGGTGATGTTCCTCCAGCAGCGAACATTCGCATTCAGAAATAGAAGAAAATTTAAATCAATGTAGCTGACATACGAATTTCATTCGGCAACTCACCTGTTGCTGCGCGTGGCTTGGCCTTCTCCTCAAGCCAAAAACACTTGGCTAGCTACAGGTCGACATCACGCATATATTGTCACAGAAACATGTAGACAAACCCCTTGTTATTCATTGAGATAAGAATTGATGGCTAATGATGACTACATTGTTAATGTGTCAATCTGTCAGTTACTTGCATGCAATAAATTGATCATCTAAAAATCCACCATTTAGAGAACTGATTCCAGTTATTTTTGCCACGGCACATTCGTGTGAGACATCACCACGTGTGCTGTTGGAAATTACGCAATTGCACGAAATTGGTCCGAAAATTATTTATTCACCACCAATACCTGTCATGTATCTTTGCTCATCTATCAATGCCAGTGACAAATAATGACAAGGAGAACAATTAAATACTTGGCCATTAGTTGACAGATCCTGCCTCCAATATGTGGTTACATTTGACTTTTATCAACTATCATTATGTCAGTTTTATTTATTTATATTATACATTTTTGTCGTCACATTTGTTTGATGGCATGGTATGAGATGTTTCCAACGTAATGTGCTTTGGCCCAATAAAGATCAGGAAACACCAGCTCCAAGCAAGTCAAGCGTGTGTGTGTTTCTGTTTAGTCGATAGGCATTTCTTGGCCCGTAGAAGAAGCCTACAATCGACTAACCAGCCGCCAGCCTGAACATTTCTGGACATCAGGACAGTGGATGACAGAAAGACAAGGAGGCTCAGATGTAGGTGAGTTGTAGTTATAATACTGTACATGATTATAAACTGATGCAAAACTCACATCTGTGTCGTGACTTATTCCACGCGTGTATGTCTTTTCAGCCACTGGCACGGAAACAGTGGCTGTCCCGCAAACAGATGGTTGCTATAAACTATTTGGCTTCAAGTGGTTCACCTCTGCCAGTGATGCAGACATGACTCTTACACTGGCCAGAGTGTGTGACAGAGCAGGAGCAACCACACCGGTACTGCTTAAACTGTGTGTGTGTGTGTCAGAGAATGAGATTTCCCTGAGACTTTTGTGTTCCTCAAGGGCAGCCGAGGTTTGTCACTGTTCTACGCAGAGGTTAGTCGAGACCAAGATGGCTGTCTGAGAGGGATTGAGGTTCAGAGGCTGAAGGACAAGCTGGGCACCAGACAGATGCCCACGGCCGAGTTATTGCTGGACGGCCTCCGGGCACACAGGGTCAGTTCCCGACAACTGTGTAATCTATAGTCATCCTTCATCCTATACCGGACCTGTAACTGAAATGTTGTACTAAACTATAATATGGAGTTTTAATGAACACAGTCAAAGGTACTCATTTTACCAGTATGTTCATGCTGGTTGTCGGTCGTAGTGCTTGCTCTTCACTGTACTGCATCGTACGGAGAGGTGTTTCCAATATTTTAACATTGCTAAATATGAGACACACCTCTCAATATGACAACTATATTGTTAATTGAGTGCAGGAGGACGATGAAATGGCTGCTGGGTATACATTTTTGAATTTTCGAAATCCATATACCATTTGTTGTGTTTATTCACTCTGCTTTATGTCCAGCTGTCAGAAGAAGGAAGGGGTGTGGCCGCCATAACGAACATGCTAACTATAACCAGGATCCACAACAGCATCGCTGCAGCAGCAGCAATGAGAAGGCACAATACAACTCAAGCACTTAAATGACTTCCTGTCCAAATTTACTCCCTTTTGCTCCAGTTGAGCAGATTAATGATGCTCATGTGCGCACAGGGTGGTCCAGTTAGCACGTGACTATGCCACTCGCCGCACGGCTTTCGGAAAGCTTCTTAAAGAGCACCCGCTGCACATGCAGACCCTTGCCAGGATGGAGGTAAGCTGTTTCTGTGATGCGTCCGTGCATCCACCATATTGGATGTGTCAGCTCTACTCATGAACGAATGCAAATACATGGACTTAAGTAATAGAGCGACAAACTGCTAAGTGCACAAAATTGAGGGCTGGGGTGTGTCGACTCTCCGTATTCACTTTGTATGCAATGGCTATATGCCTGTGACGTACGCAGGTGGAGAGTCGTGGAGCGTTCCTTCTGGTGATGGATGTCTGCCGCCTTTTGGGACGAGAGGAGAGCGGCATCGCCACCCAGTTTGATACACACCTCTTACGTCTCCTCACACCTGTTGTCAAACTCTACACTGCCAAACAGGCGAGCACAAGTGCTTAGGACTAGCCAAAGGTTGTCCAACTGAGTCTGGACTCTGAGCTCGTTTTTAATTTCAGGCGGTCGCTGTGGTGTCCGAGGGTTTGGAGAGCTTTGGCGGGCAGGGCTACATCGAGGACACCGGGCTGCCAGGACTACTTCGGGATGCACAGGTGAACGATGACCCAGATTTTCTTGCCCACATAAAACTAATCCTGTTACTTTTTCATACTGAAAATGGTTATTGTCTTTTGGCATTTTTATGACATCATGTTTAACAGTCGCCCAGTAGCACAATTTCCGAAGTCATTAACATGTCATTGTCACCAGGTGAATAAAAACACCCAATTACTTGCTTTTTTTTTCCCAAAGCCTTCAAATATAACTTTGTCAACTATGTTATTAGGCTAATAATTTGTTATATATATTCAAAGCTGTATCCAGGGAAAAAATAGGAGGGGAACAAAGTCATGAGGTTTAAAACGTAACCCTCTGCATATAGATGACACATTTTGTGTATGTGTGTTTTTTTTGTGTGTTAGGTGCTGAGCATATGGGAAGGTACAACAAATGTTTTGTCCCTGGACGTGCTGCGCTGTGTGAATCGGAGCTCAGGAATGGTTCTCTGTGCTTATTTCACTCATGTCAAAGTAAATGCCTGTTGGAAAAACACGTCAAGCGGGTCCACCAACTGTCGTCAAACGGGAATTATCGAGTGATACTGTGTGTGTGTGTGTGTGTGTGTGTGTGTGTGTGTGTGTGTGTGTGTGTGTGTGTGTGTGTGTGTGTGTGGTCCCTGCTTGCAGCAGCTTCAAGTGTCTCCTCTCTGGACCCAGCTATTAGAGCAGTAGACGGGGCTCTCTCTGATCTAGAAGGCTTTGTCCAGGAGGCAGCCACCAAAGTGCCGGGCTATCTCGAACTAGCAGCCAGAGACTTAGCATACAGCTTGGCTCGCATCTACACGGGTAGATGATAAATGCAAACATATAGTACAATTGAAGAGATTAAATTGACGTCCTCTAACTGCACACACCCTTCTCCTTAATCATAGGTGCCCTTCTTATTGATCATGCAAGTTGGAAAGGAGCATCTCCAGCTGACGTCTATGCAGCTCTCAGGTAAAAAAAAAAAAAAAAAAAAAAGGGGGGGTAAAAATAAAGTAAAAAAAAAAAAAATTGAATTCTTTACATTGCTTCATCAGGTGGTGTGAACAAGACTTAAACATCGTGGCATTTAACAAGGATAGAGGATGCTACAATACCAACTGTCCAGGCCTTGATTCAGCACTAGTGTATGACCAGGCAAATAAAGATGAAAACTGACCTATACTGGACTTCTAACATTTATAAAGTAATACATCTTTATTAGTTACTATATCATATCCTTTTTTGGATGCCAGTTATTCCACAAATGAAATCTGCATTGAATTACAATGGAACTGGTCTATTTGTAAAGCATTTACAGTACATAATATTACATACATGTAACTATAACCTAATGCAATTTCATTTGTGTCCTTTACTGGAAATGTTTTTGTGCTCCGAATTAAAAGTTCAAGCGCTTGTACAGTTTGGGGCATCTTGGTTGGTTTAAATCAGGGGTGTCAAACTCATTTTTGTTGCCGGCCACATTGTCGGTACGGTTTCCCCTCAGAGGGCCATTATGACTGTGAATCTTGTTAAAACCATCTAAAGGTTTGACCCCCTCCACATATTACATACACAGCGAACAAAAAAATTGATGGATAGCTTGTTTTGAAACCAGAAGCGAGAATAATGGCTTGTTAAAACATTGTTATTTTGGATTAGATATGACAATTTGAATTTTTGGTTCAGTCTTCAGCAAACATCATGGAAGTTGACATGCTTGATTTGCTTTCGTGGGCCACATAAAATGATGTGGTGGGCCAGATGTGGCCCCCGGGCCTTGACTTTGACAGCTTGGTTTAAATGGTAAAGTTCAACAGCCACGGTGCCTTCTAAAACTTTGAAAACGTGGGAATTTTAAAAAGATGTACACATAATAAAAAATGTTTCACATTTCCAATTGTATTTTGGTACATTAGTGTAGTCTCCCATTGCTTCTGTCAAACCGTGTTTTTGTTTTGTCCAAAATCATACAACAGGTTCATATAAATGCCTTTAAACAGTTTTTTTGTGGGGGGGAGGGGGGTTGTGATGGGAATCGCTGCCTTTTTTTTTAAACAGAATATTAATTTTTTACATTCCAATAACATTTCTTTGTCACGGGAATCGGTTTTTTTTACCTAATCATTTTTTACATTCCAATAACATTTATTTGTCGAGGGAATCGTTGATTTTACACCAAGTCTTTGAAGGAAACACACGTAGTTCATGTCTGGTGGGCGGAGCTTCCCCCTCTGTATCTGTCCAGAATTTTAGCAGTCGCGCGTGGAAAGAAATCTACAGGATCGTACTTCACGTTTTCGCGAATGTGCAGCTATACAAAAATCGAGCTCTATGTTTTAATGTCTCTCGATAATATTTTTATTTTAGTTTTAGCCGAAAACGGAATGCCGTCGTCTTGCGTGTAACTGTCACCAGCATGGACGTGGCTCCTGGATAAAAGAAAGAAAGCAAAAGTCATGTCTGTGGCTACTCTTTTATGTCTGCTGGTTGGGACATTGTTGTCCCAGCAAGTCATCTCGGAC
The DNA here is from genome assembly GCF_001891065.2 of Hippocampus comes. Classification (NCBI taxonomy): domain Eukaryota; kingdom Metazoa; phylum Chordata; class Actinopteri; order Syngnathiformes; family Syngnathidae; genus Hippocampus; species Hippocampus comes. The sequence continues at coordinate 1,012,070 of NW_017805137.1, forward strand.
TTCTCTGTCCACACGACCCGGACAGGTATGGAAGTAGACGGAGGGTACGTGAATGCCTCACTGGCCGTTGTGTCTCGGATAAACAACGAAGACGAGGTTGGTGCGATAAGAAGTGAACATGAACTGTCCCTCCTTATATTGGATTTTGTGGACACAATCGTTATGAAGTGTTTCTTTTGAAAATATGCAGTCGTTAAGTCGAATGCAACATGTCAGCAGATTTGGGTCACATGACCACAGGCAATAATGACAGCTGAAAAAATCATGTTTCTACCTGCACAATCTAATACTTGTTGATATGTAAAGGGAACCTACGAACGCACAGTACTGTAAATTTGAATTAGTTACTGTAATCATGATTTTATAATATGACAACACTGAGTATTTCTACAATATTACACATTAGCACTATAAACTACAAATATCAACTTCATTCTTCAAGACTAATAAAAATAAGAAAACGATGAAAATAAGTTTTATATTGCGGTAATATCTGCTAAAAACTAAGTTCCATTTTGAGGACAGATTTTTTTTAAATATGAAAAACGTGAACAACATAATTTTGGAGTTTGCAGTGTTTTTAAGGGGAAACAAATAACTTTAAAATGTAAAAATACATTTAATAATTGCAATGAACATATATTTTTTGTTTTGTATTTAAATACTGAATTTTGCTCAGATATATCTAAAAAAATTTTTTTTGCACAATTATAATTGATTATTGATGTGTGCATGTTCGAAATTTCTATTATTATACACATGATACCAAACTGTTGGCAAAAGCAAAGTATTTACGTCACTATTCTCACAAATGTACACAACAAGAAATATCATTTTGCCCACGACATACTGAAAAGTTCTTCAACTCTGATATTGAATGTTAGATATGCAGATGCGCTCTGATTAATTTGTCCACAGCAAATGCCTGCAATAAACAAATGAAGCATGGGGGAAATAATGACAGCTGATATACACGGTATACGTATGTGTTTGTGTGTTCAGTGCGATCATGTGATGAATGTCAGCGCTGCGGACCGCTGCGCATTCGTCAAGAACACGCCAGACTGCAGCTTGGAAGATGGCTTCATCAACTATCTTCAAGTGGCCTTCTGTCTGCTTCCCCCTGACCTCACACCTCTCACAGTCATTCTCTGTGTAAGACTTGTGTGTGTGCGTGCGTGTGCGTGCGTGTGCGTGTGTGTGCGTGTGTGTACCATTTGAGGAAGTCTGGGGGAATTTGAATTTGTCGGAACTGTGGGATTTTCTTTGTCTCTACGTCACACTTTGCAACACAAGGTGACCACAGTAGTTACCAATGTAAATACACTTCGCTTTTGGTTACACAGTTCATGTTTCTTTTACACGTCCGAAAAGAAACTACAACATGTCTGATATTTCTTCCCTCCGATTCTCCACAGATTACATGGTTGTTCTTTTTGTTCATCATACTTGGCCTCATCGCATCTAAATTGTAAGTCTTTTTTTTTCTGTCTAAAATCCGTTGTGTCCTGTCAGGTTTCACGGCCGTAGTCATTTTTTTTTTCTTCATGAATTACATTCAGTCAGATAGAATGTGAAATGATCTATTTGTTGCATAACTCCTGTTTCAGTCACATGCACAGTTTGACTGTCAAATGATCATTTGTTACGCTTCACTGGAGTGACTTTGAAAGTGGACCTTGTTCTGCGTTTCGGCTTCACGACACTGACCATGAACGGGAGAGGAGCTGTTGTATCCGTTCAGCAAACATTTAAAATGTAACCGAGTTCTTCTCCATTTCTCCACAGTTTTTGTCCCAACCTGTCAGCCATCTCCACAAGTCTGCACCTCACTCACAACGTCGCTGTATCCTTCATCTCTAGCCCTCTCTCTGTTTTATCGCAACAAAACTGCCACTCACGCAATGTGATGGGATTAAGACGTTTACATCAATTTTGGTGTTGCATTCACAATCTTCTAGTTGTATTTAAAAAAATACTTCACTTCCAAGGATTTCTTCATTTATTTTTTATTTTTTGCAATACATCACAGCCCAGACTAAATGCCTTTGGTAGAGATAAAAACAAAGTAAAATAAAAGCAAATACAAAACACAGCAAACAGGATATAGTGGGATGTAGTGCTTTAACATAGTTACATAATCCAGCACGCCAAAGTTTACCATATTCATCAACAACTCTTTTTTTTTTTGTCCACACTCTCCTTGACTAATATCTTTTTTCGAGGGTGTGACCTTCCTGGCACTTGGTAATGGAGCTCCAGACATCTTCAGTGCCATCGCGGCATTCTCCCGCCCTCACACCGCTGGGCTGGCGGTCGGAGCGTTATTTGGTGCGGGTGACACACGATCAGATTCAGTATAAATCTGAAGTGCGTGCAAATGATCCACTTTGTCCATCACTTTTGGCAGGCGCCGGTGTATTTGTCACCACGATTGTTGCCGGCAGCGTGGCGCTGGTCAAACCTTTCGCCGTACCCTCACGTCCTTTCTTGCGTGACGTCATCTTCTACATGGTGGCAGTCTTCTGGACTTACCTCATCCTCTACAGAGGAACTACCACGCTGGCAGAAACACTGGGTGGACACCGAGACATTTTTTTTTCACCTCTGTGACATCCCCTACCTTGATTTCTCTTGCAGCATTCATAACATTTATGTGTGTATCTCATGTTTGTAGGCTACTTGGGCCTCTATGTGGCGTATGTATTGACAGTAGTCATCAGTGCCTACATCTATAGCAGACAAAAGCATTTGCGCGGCGCGACGGTCGAGACTGGTCCACATATTCAAGGTTCAACACATACGCGCGCACACACACACACTCACTCCCACACAAAGCAATACAAATTCATTCAATCAATGTTTGTTGTCTCTGCAGCGGGGCTCGAATCGTCGGACTTGTATGATAATGACGTTCCCTGTCTGCTCGCTGAGACAGACCAACAAGAATATGGTGAGAAGCCACAATTTTAATCGAAGTGACACCATACCGTACTTGCAGTCTCATTCCCCGTTTGATTAACAAAAATGGAGAGGAAACCCCTCATTACATTCCTAGTGGGCATGTTGCTACATTTCTTTCCCCTTTTTATTTTTTGTTCACCGGGGGAAGCCCCATCTCCCACGTAGGCCAGCCCACCCCAGCGAGCCGTGAAACTCTTGGGACAGAAAATGATTCCCATTTCAACTCCGGTGTGAATGCGTGTTTTTTTTATGCATGTGCCTTTTGATTGACTGGCAAGTGTGAGAAGAAATGCAAGCAAGAAAAAGTTGACACGACAAAACGGTTGATGGGGAAACCCAAAAGAGCTCGATGGAGTACAACAGAAGGAAGTCTACTTTTACCAAACAAAACAGAGAAGCAAAAACCTTCACAAGGCAGAAAACGAGAAAGAGAAAATCACAGTACAGTACTACTTCCTGTTGGAGCAAAAGGCTGACACGAAGAAATTACTTTTTTGTGAGTTGTAATACATTTGGATTTTTTTCATGATAGTTTTTGTTTCCTTTTGATTTTTGTTTCTTAACCCTTGCAGGGTACAGCGGTCACGACAGTGGACAGCTTATCAGGTTACAGGTTATTATTGGTGCATGAAAAGGTTAAATTAAGTTTTAATACGTTTTTAGAGCAGGTTTGTTAGTTTATTCATTCATTTTCTGATCCGCTTCATCCTCACAAGGGGCGGTGGGGCGGGGGGGGTGCTGGAGCGTATCCCAGCTGTCTTTGGGCAGTAGACGGGGGACACCCTGAACTGGTTGCCAGCCAATTGCAGGGCACACAGAGACGAACATCCATCCGCGCTCACACTCACAACTAGGGACAATTTAGTGTTCAATCAGCCTGCCGTGCATGTTTTTGGAATGTGGGAGGAAACCGGAATACCCGGAGAAAACCCACACAGGCCCGGGGAAAACATGCAAACTCCACACAGGAAGGCCAGACCTGGAATCGAACCCATGACCTCTGCGCTGTGAGGTCGACACGCTAAACCAGGGGTGTCAAGCTCATTTCACATTGTGGGCCACATACGGCCTCGGTAGATACAGTATAAAGTAGGCCGGACCATTAAAAATTATACCATACTCTGCTATAAATAACCAAAATAATATGTCTTTCCTTTGTTTTGGTCTAAAGAAGCACAAGAACACTCGGAAAATGTTGAAATTTAATGAACATATCTTTTACAAAACATTTCATGAAGCACCTAAGATTTCCTTAGACAAATGTGCAATTTACTTTTATCATTCACATATATGCATTGCAATTGATCCCACTGACTGTACAAAGGCACAAAACCTTAACAAGTAATTGGTATTGAAAAATATAGTATAGTAATGCACTTTTAAGATTAAACGAGATTTACAAAAGAAAGGAATTTTTAAACCATTTACACGAGCATATAAAATCTAAATGTAATCCCTGCCTACACCTTACAAACTAAGGAGAGTGCTATAATATGTGTAAAAAATAAAGTATTCACGTCCTTGATAGCATCTGCTGTGTTGGGTCTGTCTCAGTGACAGACTGAGGCTGCTGTTGTCTTCTTCTCTGATCAAAACAATGTTGTCTTTTCCTCTGATCAAAACAGTGGGTCCCCCTGGCGGATGTTCCATGAATTGCACCCTATTAAAAATTTCACTTTTAAATTATCCTGCGGGCCTGATCAAACCTCCTTGCGGGCCGGTTCTGGCCCGCGGGCCGTATGTTTGACACCAATACGCTAAACACTGGTCTTCCGGGCCACTGGTTTGTTAGCTTTTTTTTTTTTTTTTTTTGATGGCCAGATAAAAAAAGAAAAGTCAATAAACTACGGCCATAAATACATTTGAATTGAACCCCAAAAAGCTCCCGTATGAAATTCGTTGACAAAGACAAAAACAAGGGAGATTTCCTCAGTAAGGATAGTCAGATGTAGTTGTAGTTTTTTCGTTTGTTTTCGTTAACAATATTAATCTTGGCTCAAATTCAGGAGCACCTCTCTTGCATTTCTGGTGCGTTACAGAGTCGGAGTACAGGCCTCTCCTGCAATACCCCGAGTCCACCAGCCGGATCTTGCTGAGCTCTCTCAACCCGGTGGACAGCAGGAAGTGGAGGAGGAAAAAATGGAAGTGGAGAGTCCTCAAAGTTTTGAAGGTGTGCCAAAAACAGACACACCAAGTCCAATTCCATGTGAACTCTTTTATTAAATGGCGGCGTCCGCCTCCTCGCAGACCCCTGTGGAGGTCATGCTGCTGCTGTGCATCCCCGTCGTAGATCTTGATAAAGAAGACAGGAACTGGAGACGACCTCTCAACTGTCTTCATCTGGTCACTGCCCCGCTCATGTGTGTCCTCGCTTTCCAGTCTGGAATTTGTAAGTGGGAAGAGGAAATGAACTCTTTGCAGTATGATTGTCGAGATCTCACTGTGGGACATTATATGATGAGTTGTCACTGTCGGGATTATTATTATTATTATTTTTTTTTTGTATCTACCTTTGAGACGTCAACATGAAATATTATTTGGGAGAACAAGTGATTCGGCTTTCAGGTGAAATTTCACTGTGGACCCACAATGCGCAAAGACCTTTACATGTGAACTTCATTGGACCTTTTGTAAACATTTCAACATGCATATGCTTCGTCTTTAAATTAAATGCGCTTGTTCTTTCTGCCTAGTTGGAGATTACATGATTGAGGGCCAGTTTCCTCTGTGGCTGCTGACTCTTCTCCTGGGGCTCTTTCTATGTGCTATCGTGTTCTGCAGCACCACTAACGAATGCCCCCCAAGATATCACCCGGTCAGTGTGTGTTAAGAATCAAAGCATATGTCCTAAACACACAGATTGCGTATCCACTTTCCTTTTGTCCCGATCCAACATGATGAGATATGTTCTCGCCAGATCTTTGCACTTTTGGGCTTCGTGGTGAGCGCAGTGTTGATCAGCGCGGCGGCGTCCGAAGTGGTCAGTATTCTGCACATGCTTGGCGTGGTGCTCAGTCTCAGTAACACTGTGCTGGGCTTGACTCTTCTGGCCTGGGGCAACAGCATTGGAGGTGAGCCCGCTCAGAGAGGTTCTGTGTTTATGTGCTATTGAAAAAAACTTTTTAAACATTAACTTGTCTTGTATTAGACTGTTTCTCAGACATCACCCTCGCACGACAGGGTTACCCCAGAATGGCCATATCTGCCTGCTTCGGGGGCATCATTTTCAGTATCCTTATTTTAACTTCACTTGCTCACATTGAACTTTTCAGCTTTGGATTTGACGTCAAAAAATGAATTTGAGACAAGAGATGCACAGTTCAAGTTTTTATTTAAATCCAGTAAAGGTTTGTCACAAATGATGGGAGAACACCCCGTACCTTAACTGCATCTCCACCAGACATGTTGTTTGGAGTGGGTTTGGGCTGTCTGGTGCAGAGGATCAAAACGCACTCTGAAGTGCAGGTAGTTCACACACACAAAAATATTCTATAAATAAATACGCTCAACTTATAATGTGATACAAGCACTGCGTCGAATATGTTTAATTAAAGGTATTATTTCAAAAATGCTTGTTATGGTTTGTGGATTGCAGTTGTCCTATACCAGTGGCTTCTCAACTCTTGTCACTGTGGGACCCACATTTCATATATTTGACCCATTTTGTTACAAAAAAACAAAGCTATATTGTCCAAAAAGCCTTTTAGTAATTTTCACGCCACCAAAAACATTTACCTTCCAATATTAACACTTTAACCCGTTCATGCACCCTCGAACCTAATAACATGATATGCTGTGCACTGTCGTAACCCCTGTCCCTGAAAGGGTTAAAACATAAATGTAACTTTAAAAAAATAGTTACAAATAAATGGCTGAGATGATGTGATTAAAAAAAAATGCACCGCATACATGTACAAGCAACAAAGAATCTCCGTAACTCCCACCAGTGACCCAACTACAACTATACTGTCCTATTAGTCAAGCCTTTGGAGCGATGTTGTGGCTTATCGAAAGTGTGCAAATTTTTTTCAATAGCTGAGAATGGGTTCCACAGGAGAAAAAATGGGAATAAGTGAATCCATAAACTGGGTCGCAAGCCCTGTAATATTTTACTACCCACTAGTTGAGAATCACTGTTGGATTCCATCTTATCTGAGCACAAACTGACCTTTGTAACGGGAGAAGATTTGATCCAGCCGTTGTATACGATATTGTCAGTGAGGTGCCTGATCGATGCATGTCTTTTTTTTTTCTTCTCAGCTGGAACCAGAGGGACTGCTGACATGGATCTTGGCAGCGTCTCTGGGCTTGTCTTTGGTTCTGTCTTTTGTCATCGTTCCAATGAGCCGCTTCCACTTGGGTTGGCCCTACGGCATTTTCCTGCTCATCTTCTACGCCGTTTTCCTCATCGTTGCTTTACTCACAGAGTTTGGCATCATCTACGTAGCATAGACTGTCGAGGGCAGCCTTGCATGAGGGATGGGGAATTGATATACTGGAACCACTTGAGCACTCTTTTTATAGCCTACTTGACTGCTACTTTTACATTACCTTGATCGCTGTATTGAAGTCATGGAGCCATGCAGATTTTACTCCAGAAGGCCATAGCATCAATTTGCCAACATTTTTAATATTCTTTTTTTTTTAAATCTTGTGTCTGACACCACTATGACAATGTGGGTTTTCAAAAAGACAACACGGGTAAAATCAATTCAGCATTTCATTTCATCATGTTCTCCAAAATCTGCTCTTTTTAACTCTATACAATAACTGAATGTACTGTACATGACAATCAAGTTGATTTGGAGGTTATTACATATGGGAACTACATTGTGCCTTTCATATATTGTGATACCATTTTTGTCACTTTTTATTTCAACTCTGCAAATACACTGCCACCAGCTCAAAAATGATTCATTTTGTCCGTGCTTGTGGAGTACAGCTAAAAAGTTGTGTTTATCCTGGTTGTGATTGTTAATTCTAAGCTGATGAGCCATTAATTTAAGGCATCGGGTTGAAATACATCATTTACACACACCAACACCAAAGAAGTTAAGGCGCTGTGTTACACAGAAATATAATTTAATACAGTACAAAGATAGACAAACCGATGAGATTTGTTGGTTTTAGTCAATATACAAAACTGACTTAAGGTCAAAGGAATTCAGCAATATTGAATGTGGACTTGGGACAGCTTCAGGTATTGCTGCATTAGATGTATTGCATGGATATTGCTGCTTGGGGATCAATTTGAGAAACCCTTGCCAGTAAACGGTCCTCAATTGTTAAGCTATTGAAGAAACTAATTAGTCATATTTTGACATTATCCATGGCAGCCCGACTTTGGTTAAACCGGGGTTTTAAAGGAGGCCACAAAAGCCCTCCGGCGTTCAATACATCTGTACATTACATACTGTAATAGAAGTATTAACAGGCTCCTTACATAAGCTTTAATGGTTCCTGGCAAATGTACCACTTGTCTGTCTGAGCAGTGGAGCTGCTGTCTGTCCAGAGCGAGGCCACCATTTCGTCATCTTACATCAAGACACCAGACCAGCTCCCACTGTGGGAAATGGTGTGTTGAGTGTGTTGGGTGGGATTAAAAGTCCTGCAGCGATACAATTGTAAGATCACTGCCGCATGAGTTACTCAGTTAATACTGTAATGTCCAGCATGTGAGTTTAGCTGAGGTGCAGGCACAAAAGGCGGATTGGATGTGGGACTGTCCAAGTCGGGCTCTTGATTTTGGTCTGGCTGAGGCAGGTTTCCCCTTGAATACTCGAAATACCACTCCTGGAAGAAAAGGAGGAGAAGTGACATGTCAGGAGATGCACTCATACGAGTTCTATAATCAACAATTAAGGCTATGTGATTTAAAAAAAAATGCATGAAACTGGATCTCAATTTTGAATCGGGCCTCTTCCAAATGCAGTTTTATATATACAGTATACAGTGCTGCCTTGAAATTCGAGTGCTCAACTCATTTCACAACAAGCAGAAGTTTGGCAAATAGTTAAAACACACACACGCACGCACACGCGCCAATGGCAGTGTTATAATGCAACAGATATTTGAGCACAAATGGTGCAGCAACACCCGTAGACCGGTAAAACTCCAGTTACATATTCTTTATCCTCTGCGAAAAATACGTATTACTGCACCTTATTGAACCAAATACTGTATTTGAGAAACTCTTCAGCTGTATCTGCGTTATACTCCCCCCTCCCCCCACCACCACCCCAAGAGACATGGTTACGCACACCAGAAGGTATCGCAATGAATTTATCATGATTCACAAACCGTTTCATCCCTTACCTTCTAGTCAAATCATCATCTGTATGGTTTTATTAAGTATAATACCACACAGTCCGAGTTTCCTCATCAAAAAAAAGTTTTTTTCCAAACCAAATCAATAGGATCTAACGTTTAATGTTTTATAATATTGTTTCTGTGTCGTTGCTCGCCGGTGCTGATACTTGTGTCGTTGTTGATCTACGTTTTGGACATTAGCACATGCAGGTGTTCACTCAATGGAAATACAACGAGCAAGCCGACCTTCAAAGTAAATCCAGCCAACAGCGACAAATGTTTCTTCTCACCTGCATCTCTTCCTCATACATTTTCATGCTGAGGTCACACTTTGTCCTTGATCTCCGCCCTTGGTATAACAGGGGTGAGTGCTGTTCACTCTGAAGTAAAAAAGGAGGAAGGTTGTTTAAAAAAAATAAATAAATAAGGGTGTGTGTGTGTGTGTATGTGAAAAGTATGCCGGTGGTTTTACCCCACTGCGGTCCATTGCTTGCACGACTCCCACCAGAGAGCTGAGAGACGACTGTCCAGGACATGTCTGCTTGTAAAACTCCAGAGTGGACAGAGCTTCGTCACGCGTCACTTCCACTTCAAACACGATTCCATTCTCATCTGGAGCACAAAGACAACATGGCTTCGCTGTTTTGAACCACAGTGGACAGAGCACTAAACATCAGGTTGTACGGCAGGATCCCTGTGTGGAATAACGAGCGCCTCGAAAAGAACCACTACATCGACCATTCAGTGTATTCTGTCAGTATCCTGAATTGCAGAGATTAGGTTTACATTTCACAGCGATTTTATGTCCCGATAAGCCTTGCTTTCATTTCATTGTTCAGAGTTCTGACAACATGACGCAATTTTTTTTAGTAGCACTTGGAGATACCTTAGAAGCAAAACCACATTCTTACTGATGAAATGCGCATATAGGCTACATACCACGTCAGACTTAAAATAACATTAAAACGCCGCAGAAAAACCAATGCATTCAAGTTAGGCACGCTGAGCGAGTGGCAACGCAAGACGGCCGGCGGTCGCTTCACTTGTCGCTATGGAGAATAAGTGACTGTGTTTGTCCATTCGTATCTAAATTCACGATTTTGCCTCATACCGCCGCTTGCTGTTGACTGAAAATGAGATGACAAGCCAAAGGGCTCAGCCTGCGAATGTCACATGACCAACTCAGAAAACAGGTTAAGACGTGGCAGTCATTACCTGCGCCTTTAGGCATTGTGATGTCATTTTCAATCGATAGCAAGTAGAAGGACATGGCAAAATGGCAGCCTTGTACTTGTAGTTTTAAAAAAAAAAAAAAAAATGTTTCTGCTTAATTCCTAATCCACAAATCCAACATTAACCAGAATACCAACTATAAACTAGTAGGGTCTTACAGAACATACAGCGAAGAAAAATTTGGACTCGACTTCCCCTTTAACTGACAGATTCTGCCTTAAGTCAGGTGTGAATCCAAAAGGCATTTCATATACATAGATACCTGTACACACGAAAACACACACACACACACACACACACACACACACACACACACACACACACACACACACACACACACACACACACACACACACACACACAAACCCTCACTGTGTCCCACCCTGAGGGTTATCCAGCATTTCCCGGTTCTTGCGACTGTAGTTCATGCGGAAGACGAAAGCATCCAGGATGAAGGCCACAATGATGGTCATGACCACCTAAAAAAAGGGGTGGGGGGCAGAGCAACGTTGTGCATCACAAAAAAGCAATGCGAAATGCGTTCGGTGACACGCCACAGCGAGCCCCACCATGGTGACGATGTAGAAAGTCATGAAGTAGAGTCGACTCCAGTGGCTGGTCATGGAGGTCACTCCTTCCTAGAGAGCAGGGAACACGATAGCGGTCAAGCAGCAATAGGCAGGAAATGACGTCATCTTCGGACATCATCTCACCATTGTGATGTACCAGTTGTTGACCACAGTCAGCTCAAAGAGAGTCACTGGAGGAAGCGGAAAAGACAAGCCAACGTACTTAAAGGGAACGAAACTCCCTGCTAGCTGGGCCCGTTGGTTAGCGCGTCAATGGTAACGTTCAGCCAACGTGCTGCAGGTATTCTTTGCTCAGCAATTACACAACAGAAAAGATGAAAACTTGTTACCAAAGCTGCTGAGAATGTTGTTGAAGTTGTTGAGATAATAGTAGCCTCCTTCCAACACGGTTTTGTTGCCATGTGTGACGTTGGTCTGCTTGTAGGAGTCGGCCACCGTGCTGTTCCTGAGGATTGACAATGTGGAAAGGGATGCATTGTGTAACAATTACCGTATTTTCCGCACGAAAAGGCGCACTGGATTATGAGGTGCACTTTCAATGAATGCTCTATTTTTTAATTCATTTTCATATATCGGACACACTGGATTATAAAACGCAATCTATAATGCATCCACTAGATGAAGCTACACTCCTTCCTTTCGACTCGAGAGGCGTTCATGACCGCCTCCGAAAAACGTAAATTAACGATTACTTCAATGAAACTACGAAAATTGAAAATAATGCATCAAAACAGAAAATGAAGCGAGGAAATCACAAAATTAATTCTATATATTGGTACGGTATTTTTCTGGACGCTGAAGACCACAGGAAGACAATTTCAGTGACATACTTGCAGCAGTCAGGGTAAACCACGTTGGCAAAGAATTCCATGCCCACGATGGCAAACGAGTAGTAGAAGATGATCAAGGTCAAACCCAGACTGGCCATCCTGGGGAAGAGCTCAAACATGGTGTCCAACACGTTGCGATACCTCTTCTTAATCTTAAACAACCTGCAATGATGCATAGCATAAAAGTAGTCAGAAAGGCAGAAAGTTTCTCTGCAAATTGATCAGATTGGTATGAGAAGTAGAGATGAGAGTGCACCGGAGGAGCTGAAGTGGTCGGAGCACAACGATGAAGTAGAAAGGCTCCATATTGAAGGCGAGTGCAATTAGACCCAGGAACGCAAACACGGTCACAGAGAAGTCGAACCTGGACAGAAAGAGGACAACGTGGAGCTATTAACAAAGGATTTGAATGCAAAGTCGTCTTTTAAAGGAGAAGTGAGTACGCACAGATTCCATCCAGAACTGAAATAAGCCAACGGTCCCAAGCCTGATATCTTCAATAACACCTCCACCCCATAAACTGGAAATAAGCAGAATGACAACAGGTTGATTCAAACAAATTCCAAAAAGTCAAGATGACAGCCAAGAGAATGACGATCAGACATTTGACAGTGAAGGCCAAGTGTATGATTGACCTCATATTCTGAAAACTACTGAGGATAGTTTCTGACACATTTTAACAGCTGCCCTACAAAGATGACAGTGTGTAGCCTGCTCACTGGTAAGGAAGACAATGTAATTCCATGGCACCAATCTAGACCAGGAGAAGCCACCTGTAGGGGAGATTAGAACCTGGAGTCAAATTTATTGAGTTTTATCAGATGCATCGGCATCACACACACACACACGCACAAAAATGGCTTACTGTCTAGAGTGTACGTCTCCACGAGGATCCACACACCGTTGATGGCCACGACTACATCTGTAGATTGTGCGGGGGCGAGTTAGGGGCAAGTAAAATAGAAATGAAATCCTCAAAAAAAAAAAAAATACTTACAAAGGCGAGTGCAATTAGACCCAGGAACGCAAACACGGTCACAGAGAAGTCGAACCTGGACAGAAAGAGGACAACGTGGAGCTATTAACAAAGGATTTGAATGCAAAGTCGTCTTTTAAAGGAGAAGTGAGTACGCACAGATTCCATCCAGAACTGAAATAAGCCAACGGTCCCAAGCCTGATATCTTCAATAACACCTCCACCCCATAAACTGGAAATAAGCAGAATGACAACAGGTTGATTCAAACAAATTCCAAAAAGTCAAGATGACAGCCAAGAGAATGACGATCAGACATTTGACAGTGAAGGCCAAGTGTATGATTGACCTCATATTCTGAAAACTACTGAGGATAGTTTCTGACACATTTTAACAGCTGCCCTACAAAGATGACAGTGTGTAGCCTGCTCACTGGTAAGGAAGACAATGTAATTCCATGGCACCAATCTAGACCAGGAGAAGCCACCTGTAGGGGAGATTAGAACCTGGAGTCAAATTTATTGAGTTTTATCAGATGCATCGGCATCACACACACACACGCACAAAAATGGCTTACTGTCTAGAGTGTACGTCTCCACGAGGATCCACACACCGTTGATGGCCACGACTACATCTGTAGATTGTGCGGGGGCGAGTTAGGGGCAAGTAAAATAGAAATGAAATCCTCAAAAAAAAAAAATACTTACACATGGTGTACTGGAAGGCTTTAGACTTCACCAGCAGGTTGATGCCTGTAAAAGTGGAATTTAAAAAGTAGACTATGGGGGTTAAAAAAAAAAAAAAAAGACCACAAATTTGAAGAAGAGACTTTTTAAGATAAAAGGGAATGTTATCGTAAACTTGCCTTTTAAAATAATGTAGGCTGTGTGCGGAAGGTCATCAAACCAGTGTTCCCCACTGCGCCGTGTCTTATACAACACATATGTAACATAAGCAACAGCCCTGCCAATCTGGCACGTACACTTACATGTTCGCTCCTTACCTTCCATTTAAGGCCTGTCACCTCATAGAATTTATAAAAGTCCTGCAGACTACAGAAGAAGCAAAGACACACATTGGAAGATGCACTGAAGTGTAAGCGAGCAAAAGCAGATTTTGAGTGATGGGAGTGGAGTCACAGACCTGAGCATAGGAGAGCCTGAGGTGTTGAGAGCTTTATAGGTGAGGAAGCGGTCTCTCGCTGACATCCTTGGTCTATAAAAACGCATCAGGCCATCAAACTGTTTCAGTGAGACACCCATTGGCCTCTGAAGGGGAAAGGTTGAAACTCATTAGAATGGCGCGTCAATGCTTGGAGCAGTGAGCACATACGGCATTATTAATTTGATACCTGGCGGCTGACTAACAGCTGGAAGGCGTGGTCAATAGCGGAGCGCTTGTGAAGCAACAGAGACTTGAACTTCATCTTCTCCACGTCGTTAAAGGTGTCAAACACCACGGCGAGGAGCTACAGGGAAGAGGAGAATGGAAAGAAAAATGGAAAATCAGCTACTGGAGGGGAAGTCAATTTTTTTGGCGCCATCTTGTGGAATCATGGTCTACTTTTCATTAGTTTTTATTCATTGCTGGTGTTTTTTTCATCAGCATTTGAGAGGTTTGTTGGTGGTTCTTAAATCCAGTCCAGTTATAATATGTTCTTTTGTTGTCATTTTTTTTTTACTTTTTACGATGTTACTATATGTTATCTATTTATTATCAACGTTGCTGCCATGCTTCTTAGCTTTTGTCATTCTTATTTGAAATTTCCCTCATTAATTTTCCATAAATTGACAGTTAATCCCACACTATCGGACCTGCCATATAAAAATCCTGTAAATTATTTCGGCTCTAAATCAATGTGAAACGAGCCCCCGCGGTCATATTCATGATAGCTAAATTTACCCAGGTCTTACCAAATGCAACAAATCATTTAGCAAAAAAGAGGTGCTGTGAAAAGGTTGTGATCAGATCAATTTCTTATTCCTGCTCAAAGGCTGTTCAATAGAGAAATTGTGCTTTTACAATTGAAAGAAGGTTATACCAGGTTCATGATGAAGTAGAGCTCAATGGAGAGGTACACAATGAAGAACACACAGGACCAGCGGTTCTTTGAGTACGACGGCATCATCACATCAGGGAAACTACAAGAAAAGGCAGATGGCTTTGCTTGTTTGTGCGTCACATGACCGCACAAACAGATGCTGCTGCTGCTTACTTTGCCGTTGTCAGCAGCACAAAGAGGCTAACCATGCTGTTCTCCAGCGTGCTGAAGTACTGTGGTGACAACAGATGGTCGAAGTCAGGAAATATGATCGCAAGTGCACGTGCACGTTCCCAAATAGACACACAAACAGCCGCGCGCGTGCGCGCAGCCACAAAGGAAGTCTCAGAATGAAGAACGTTAAATGAACTCCAACTAACTTACTGGATCTGATATGTTTGTAGAGAAGAGGCAGAAACCTGGAATGGGGAAAAAAAAATAATCGCACTTAAGAAGTGTGTGGACCAAAAATAATTGGCAATAAACAAGGTTTATAAAAATAGAAATAAAGTACAATCAGATTTCAGCAAAAGATAAAGTGAACAAAAAAAACTTCTTCAATGTTACTGGTTTTTGTCGTGGTTTTCGCACCAAGCAGCAATTAAAGCATTTGAATACATTTGTTGGAAACCAACAAATAAATAAAACTTGTGTTTTACTTGCATCTTCACTGTCATTTCTATTCCCAACATGCATTAGACATTTACATAAGTAGGTGTTATAGAATTGTTTTTTTTTCATATGTTGCGTTCATAATCATATATTTCATTGATTGATTTGACCAATTATTAATTATCCTAAGCAGAATGATTTTTATGATCATTCGTTTTTGTGTCCGTGTACATTACATCATGGAACAAACATGCATGTAACTTGGAAATTAGAGGACAGCTTCAAAAGTACATTAGTTGAATACAATTTTGTTCTTAATTGCGTCTATAGGTATGCGCGATGAGGTTTATTTATGAGCTAGCGTGGCCAAATAACTATTTTTCGCATTTCAAAATATATGATTCTCACCCAGGATAGCAAATATGACCATGAAGAAGAGCAGTAGGAGGAGGATGTCAATAAATGGTGGGAGAGACTGGAAGATCTGCCGCAAATTTCTGGTTGAATGAGAGAAATAACACAAATAAGGACATTTCTGAGCAATCGCTTAACTTTGAAATGTTTGCGTCTGTATACAACGCGTGTGTTCATGAAAAACACGGAATTGTCACCAAAACATTGGACTCATAGTGTACCTGCGTACAGCACCGCAGTATCTACAGTCCACAAGGAATATTGGTCGGAGTGCTCGGGTCACTCGCATGTGCGACGTCTGGCGGACCAGAACCACGATGGCCTCAACAAACTGTAGCAGCAACACACAAGCCTATAGAGGGACAAAGATGGGAGCTTGAGCTAGGGAACTAAGACTGTGGCTGATGTTAGCGAGTAAAGCAAGTGCATTGCTACTTTTACATACGGGTGCCCCGCTTGCAGTTTTTGGAGTTACGAGCTGTCACTTGGTCAATTTTTTTTGCTTTGTGTTGTGGCCAAGTGCATCATCATCTCCTGCAGATCAGGTCTGGTGACTCAGTCACAAAAATCAAGCCTTGGTGTTTGAATGGTATAATCATTCCACTGCGACAATCGTTACAGAAACTTTCTGTGGCCCCTTTTTTTTTCCTCGAGGGTTTTCATCTGAATGTTCTGCTCCAGGGTTAACTGCTGACTGTGCTGTGTGTGTGTTGTGACTGTTGACTTCTCACGAGCCACTCGCCCAAAATGCAGTTGAAATTGGATGAGGATGTTCACAGCAGAACGGAGCAATGCCCACGGCGCTGTTCGTGCCAACATCCGAAATAAAATAATCCATTAAATTGAAGTCTCGTACTGAGCTGTTAATGCAAGGTTGGTTCATACACTTTCCGCAACAGTGCCATGAGGAGCAAAGAACGCATTGAAATAAATCTTTAAAGTCAAGGTATCACTGTATCAAGACTTGCGAAACATTATGCACTAAAACATCTCCATCAGTTACCTTCACCATGGTCCTCTTGTGTCGTATGAAGGTGTGGAAGCCCAGCCAGCGGAGCTTCATGCACAGCTCAAACGCCACAATAACCAAGGCCAGCAGCTCCAGAGTGGCATGAACCTGTGCCGGTGATCGAAATTGCTCAGCGAGGTTTTATTTTTTTTTTTTTAATTCATGTGGACGTGCATTCATCCTCACTCACATAAACGTCCAGGCGTAGCGAAGGTACCGCGGGGGCTTCGCACAGCGACAGCGTCATGAGCAGGAGGCCCGTTAGCAGCTCCATCATGTAAAAGAGGTGGTTGTGGGCAAAGAGGTACGCTGCCAGCGCCTTGGGGTTTCGAGGGTGGGTGAAGAACTTGTCGTTGTTCTCTCCTTCCTGTAAGTGACATTCAGGAGAAAACGGACACTTCAAGTTCAATTTGCAACATCTCGACAAAAAGGCTCTTCAATTGTCACAAACTCACAAACAGATTCTATCATGTTAAATTGGGCATGTTGGTGGCACGGCCAGAAAATGTTTCTCCTTTTCTTAACACTGTCCTGATCCTATGGAAGGTATGCGCCCTATACGGTTTGATCGTATGTTATGTTATGTTATGTGTACTGTTGTATTATTGTTACCCATCCAGACACTCCCAACAACCCCTCACAATCCATTTGGGTTATTGTTATTTTAGGTTAAATGTTTGGTAAAGCGCTTTGTTACAGCTGCAGCTGTTGTGAAAGTTCAGTATAAATGAAGATGTATTGTTATAGTACTTAACACAAATAGGTACACATTTGAAAGGTAATGGTAAGGCTTCTATCGATTTTTTTTTTAAATCTAAAATTCAGCTTTGTTAGACTTTGCTGTCTCCAAAAATGACACAATTTGACAAAACAAAATAAATAGCATCGCAATAAATGGCTCACATTTGTGGAAGTATTTTGTGGTATAGCATGCCATGTAGAATATTACGCGTAATTTCTGAAAAGGAAATTCAACTTTTCAAAGTACATTGAGAGTGATAAGCAGCGAAAGGGATTATGAAAAACATTCAGAGCCAATGGCTGTAATATTAAACCTACATTCAAATAACGTGGTCAGGAGTTTTAGGTGAAATAAAATCATATAATCATGTGACGCTGCAGCTCTGCTGACAATACCATCCTCTTGCATGTGCATACCTGCAAATAGATGGCCGCCTCCTGGTAGTTCATCTCCCAGCTTTGTCGTAAAGACACATTGTGTGCTCGGTGGGGTTGAGGCCCAGGTGTTGACACCGCGGCACTATTTACGATGTCATAGTTTCCAGCACCACCATCTGGAAGAATACACAAGTATAAAGAATGACAGGGTTGGGTCAAAAATAGGTCAAACGCATAGTACACAGCTGCTCCTACCATAGCAGTCCAATTGTATCTGCAAGCAATACGAAGAGACCACCAAAGGCATCTCATTACTTCGCAGATCTCGACGTAAAGTAGCTAAGTGGCTGTTTAAATGCTCCATTGATACTTGTGGAGCGGTGTATGTTTCTCTGTGGTTGAAGTCTACAAGCGAGTATCATTCGCTGTGTTACGGGCTTGTTTCAGCTTCCACACACATGGGGATACAGATGGCCCAACATTCCACAAGACTGATGTGAACTCCAGAAACTCTTGAGCGCAGTAATACTGTGTTGAACGTCTCGGACAAGTCAAGGAAGTAAAGTGTGGATCCATTCAAAACAAGAGCTGGGATGTGAAACAAAATAGGCCTTTTAGAACAGCTTTGAAAGGCGGTAAAATATCTCCTTGTGCCTCAGTGGTAAAATGTGAACTTTGGACCCAGTGTTAGCAGGTTAGTACAACCTTGTCAAAAGCTGGGAGTCATCAAGATGTCTAACGAAGAAGCAAAAAATGAAAGTATGTGAAATAGAATTAGATGAAGACCAATGCACGTATCAATAATGCACGGAGAGAAAAAACAAAAACAACCACAAAGACACAATCTGCCCTCCAGAACGCCTTAAAATGTCATAATCAAGCACACGAAGTGAAAGTGAAAAAGGCAGCCACAGCCGTTTCTTTCTGTTGTGACACCGCAATGTAAAGCTCAAATTCCATTCCGGCAGTTATACAGACAGGAGGACACGTCATGTCCAACTACAATCCATCATTTGCCGGGAAAAAAATTCACGTTTGGAGCAAAAAAACAGTCTGATCTGGCTTTGTTGCATTCAAAAGCGCTAAATAATCATGAACAAGAGCTTCTCCACGCCACCCCTCACATCCCATCATGTGACCTGTCATATGATTTGTAACAACTGCTGTCAATCTAAAGAAAATCCATTTTCAGGAGTTTCCTCGATCCAGGAAAGACTCCCAAGGATACTCCTCAGTAACAAAATGTTTCCCTCTTATCCGACACTCCTTGGCATCCTGGAAAACAACCGCTCTTCTTCCTGTTCCTTTGAAGACCCAGTCTGTTCAAGCACAACATTCAAACACTTTCTACACATGACCGCTAAGGCGGGGCGAAGGATTCTCTGCTGAAGCAGCATTTCCTTTGATGAGTCTTATGTAACTTTTACGCTGTGGAACACAGACGGTTGAGTGGATGCTTGCACATGCTACAAAACTGTCCGAATGGTAAAACCTTATATCATAAAATACAATCACTGTTTTTCATTATTTTAACATACGTGTTTTTGGAATACCGGTATGTGAGGAAACCAGAGTAGCTGGAGAAAACCCATGTAAGCATGTGCTAACCACTTGTCCACAATGCAGACCTTTCTGTAAAATGCAACGAGATCCGATGCAGAGATTGTTCCAACTCCATCCAAAAATGTTGACATTGATATTGTTTATCAGCGATTATGCATTGGACAATATATCGTGCAGCAAAATGTGTTCCTCAAAGTCACAGGCCCTAACCCCTATTCATATTAGATTGGTTTCTAATACATCTTTTCAACATATGCAAAGACACCAACTATTTACGAAAACGTTGCCCCTGTGAATAAAGATCATTTGATTTCAGAAACAAAATAGTTTTCCTCAATTTGGTACTGAATTTGAATATGTACAGACTTATTCTGGTTACATGAGATATAGATTAGATGAGACATATAGCTAGATCAGACAGACAAGTGTTGAAAAGTCTTTGTTAGCAGTCTGTAAAAGTTTATGTTTGTGCACTTCATTTGCTTACATGCTGTGCATCTCCAGGGGGCCGAACCCCCATTTCATAAAACTTAGTGACACCCCTAACTAATACATTGTCATTTTGTATAACATGCTAACAAGAAAAACATTTAATTATATTGTATAAGCACGAAGAATAACAGAATAGCAGTAAGAATAGCAGCTTGATGTTCCTGTGACCACAGTTACAACTATTATTCAGAAATTTAACATCCGCAGGACTGTAACAAAGCTGTCTGGATTGGTCTCAGACTCAGGTCATCGGTTTCACAACAGTATAGTGACCCAAAACACACAATAATGACTAACAGCAAAACATTTTCTTTTCTAAAGTGAAAACCTGATCTAAATCCTACTCAACGTATGAGGAAGAAGCTGAAATATAAAGTCTGTAGAAAGCACCCGTCACACCCGTGACAACTGGAGCAGTTTACTCACGAAGAATGGACCAAAATACCTCCAGAGAGATGCGGAAGTCGCAGTGCAAATTTCTAAATTCCTTCGAGGTTGCCCCGAACAGAGGGTACCAACAAATTTGTCCACGTGTGTATTCGTTAGCAGTGTACAAAGTCACAGAATAGATTTTTTCCTCCATATGTTTCTTCCATACCTTTTTTATTTCGCAGATTTATTTTACGTAAAGGGTGTTTCATTAAAGATAGATGTACTCACTTTCGTCTACCCTCTCCGGGTCCTCGTTGAGTAAACCGCTGTTTGCATCGTCCCAAGTGAGGATCAGCGGCACGTCATCGTCGTCAACCTCCATTCTTTAATCACAAATATAACATCAGTCTGTCACAAATCTCGAAGTACTCTTCGGCAAATACATTCCAAGAGTGAAGCCAGCTAGCTAATACATTGCAAAACCGCTCGCAACAAATTGTAATAAGCTAACGCTAAACTTGTTAGCTAACAAACACGAGTACTTCAAGTACTGTTGTTTAGCAAGCAATGTGAAATAAACAATGTAAAGGAGTCTACAAGCATCAAAGCTACTATCAAGTTAGTGTGCACAAGCCTTGTTGTTTACAGTTTTGGTCCAGCCCTAGCACGCAAGGGACATCTGTCACTGAATCAATTGGCTCGGAGCGTCACAAGCAGTCACAAGCTGACCGCCTGCGTACGTCGCGGCATCCTGCGATTCTGCAACACTGAAAAATAGACCAGCTCCGAAAAATATGAGGTGGCTTCGCCAAACACGATAAGTTCCTATGAGACAATTTTTTCATGAGCAACAACACCGACGAATGGAGTGTATTTGAAGCAAGCTCCGCATCCAAGTTGTATTTTGTTGGGAAGGCGACGGATTTTACGACAATTTCAGCGATTCACGGCAAACTGTAACATATTGTTTTCAAAATAAAAGTTAACAACAATACGTATTTTATCTACCTATTTGTGTATACAGTATGATTTATACAAAAGAAAATTTTAATAGTTGGAGCCTGAATAAGCATTTTACTCCTATAAGTTCATTCGGTAGCCGTTTTGACCGTATCTTAGCAACAGTAAACATTTTTGCCAGCGAAAGGTCAGAGTGCGTTTCTGACGATCAACAAAAGATGTAGTGGTAATGTACCTTCTCCATCTTTACGTTTGGTAACTGTCGTTGTTATGGATGTTTTGATTTTCAACAGTATTCGGAACAAGACGAAATATGAGTCGAGAAAAAAATGGAATGGGTTACACTAGTTCCAAAAGTAAACGTGGTTAGAATGAAATGTTATTAAGTTTTAAATGTGAACGGAATAAAAAAATCGAGGATGGCTTCATAAAATGTAGCATTTTTTTTCTCTTAAGGTAGCGAAGTTGCATTTGAAAAACGTTGGTCACGTGACGTCATCACACAGTGTAAGAAGGCTCTGACGTCGGGACGTTGTCACAATATACACAACCATGACATAGTATTTAGGATAAATAAATATGTTAAATTTGACATACGTTTCGTAATGGGTATTTAAGTTGTAAAGCAGCCAACAATACACATGTAACTATCTAATTGTAAACTACTTATCTATTCTCACATCTTATTGTTTTCTCAGTGGCGATTTTGACATGTCTGAAGCTCAGCTGATAGAGGTGATAGAGGGGGACACCACTCAGCTCTTAGACCCTGGTCTGCAGCAAGATGACGATTGGGAGGCTGTGCTTACCCATGAGGTGCCACAGCAGAGGCTCCTCTCTCCAGAGGCCCAGACCATCTCAAACATACTGGAGAACTGCATTGCTCAAATCGAGATTGCAGCATCTCTGTCTGCCATCCAACAATTAGTCTGCTCGTCTATTGATATACAAGAGGAGTTCACTAAGATCCTTGAGGTGCATCAGACGTTAAGGGAAAGGCTGGAAACATCGAATGACCTCAAGGAGATAAAAGATAGACCGGCGGGAGAAGAAAGTGCTCGACGGAAAAGGAAGGCTCAGCTAGAGAGAGACTTCAAGTACTCCGTTAGGAATTTGCTCAGGTTTTTCCGGACCCACCCTGATGCAATTTCGGGTTTAAGACCAGAAGTTGGCATAGAAGTTGGGGAGACGGAGTGCACACTCATTATAGGGCTGAAGAAATTTCATGTACATATGATAGAGAGGTTGCAGACCACCCCGGAAGAGGAAATACTGTTAGCCCTTGAGACAGTGTCACCTGACACGGAACTAATTGTCAAACTAGAAGAAACAGCTGCAGCTATCATACAAAAAGATGTTGAGGTGAGCAGTTCTATAAACACATCTATGGAACGGAACTAAACACACATCTTGACTTAATAAGATTTGGCCACTCAAAATCCCCCCTTTGGGTCACCCCATGGTTTTCTATTTTTAGGGCTGTGTTATTCCAAATATCTATCCTTTTTCTGATTAAGCTATTTTTTAGTTCACTCTGCACGTATGTTTGCGCGTCATTCTAGTGCTATTCTGTTCCAACCTTTGAGCAGACACCTGAAGGCCTCTGGGCCATAATTGAGTGATATTTGTAAAGTTCACAGTTTCGTCTATTGTAAGCAAAGCTGCATTTCCAGATGAAAAACAATCCAGCAACATAATTCTGCTGTGCAACGGGCTTCACTGTAGGTCCTCAATTCTTCTGGTGAAGATAATGTTTTACTGGACCCAAATGCAATAGAAAATCTATTCGGTGATTTAGGGGGGGTTGTGAACAAGAGATGGGCCACAATCTGGTACATTTGAGACATTTTATGTGAACGGGTGCTCAAATATTAGTTTTAGCAAGTCCATTTATATTAAAAAAAAATATATATTGGATGTCACATTCTTTTTTAAACACGTTTTTCCATCAAGACAAAAAAATGCTATTTTAAAAAGGGTGTGCCCAATGAACAGTCATCCCTCACAAGAAGTAGCAATAAAAAAATACTGTGACTCAGAACACTAAATGTCTGACCTCTCCCATTTTTTGGACTGGATTTTTAGATTTCCGAGAAGAAAGATGACATCGAAACTTTGGAGCGTCGTCTTAAGGAGAACCAGATAGAAGTAGTCGACTGGAAGCTTTTCGCTAACGAACAGTGCCAGTCCCTCATCAAGACTTCTCAAGAGAAGCAAGCCAACATCCAGCAGGAAATAGACCGACTCAACATTCGAATCCACACTTCGACACTTAAATTCAGAGAAGGGGAGAAAACACTCCAGGAGGTGCACTTAATTTTTACGACTGTTTTATTTCATCATTTATGTGACGGGGAAGAAATAAACCGCATGTTTCTCCTTCTTTGACAGATAAATGAAAATGTGGAGATGGAAATTGAATACTTGCTCCAAAAGTTTGATGATGAAATACAAGAGCACCAGGTACAAACTTTTGAAACAACTTTTTTGTTCCATGTTAGTTAACTGTACCTAAGGGACATCATGTAGACTTAACTATACGTATTGATCTTGATAGAATAACTAAGACACTCAATGAAAAATGGTGACCTTAACAAGTTCAATTTGTTCGGAATGCAGGACGCTCAAATGTCAAGTTATTATTTCCCATTAAAACGAATTTAATTGAAAAATACATCCAAACAAAATTAAATAAAAACGAAAGAAAGCGTTTGTACATCATGTTAATTTAATGGCCATTATGTTGCTCATTCTAGCGCGCGCCCTTTAACCACTAGAAGGCGATAAAATACATACACACATTCGCTCAATAATTTGATGAAAACCAGAAGAAATACATTTCAAATAAGCCACAATATTATTACGTAGCCGCAAGACGAATTTGATGTATTTTTGCTAAATACACAATGTGAAAATGTCTTCGTTTTATGTTAGATTATATGACAAAATCTAACTGGTAGTGGCAATTAAAAGGTTGAAGAAAGCAGATGCCTATTTTAAATACAGTTAAATAATCCGATCATACAATTTGTTTTAGCTCACTAGGCTTTACACAATCAGGATTTTGGACCCAATCACCGATCAGCTAGTTAAAAAAAAAAAAAAAAAAAAAAAAAAA
>NW_017805137.1:1038029-1039011 GCF_001891065.2 Hippocampus comes
TAAAAAAAAAAAAAAAAAAAAAAACAATAACAGATCACCAATCCAGTCGGAAGATGGACCAATATGTCCAGTGTATTTAAACAACTTGTTTATTTCATCTGTGTGTGTTTACATCCATTGTGTGGATCCAATAAGTACCGGTAATGTCAGGGTTCGATCAGTAAATGAAGACATTACAACCAATCACCGATTTTGCATAAAATGCAAAATATCTGCTGATTCGATCCAGCCTATCAAATCTGTAAAAAGTGTAATTTAAGACCAGCATAGTCAAATGAGCTAAAATCAAAAACTTTTGAGTCAGGGGGGAAATAAAAATGTCTTGACACTCATGTCTGGTAGGGAGAAAGCAGATGTGGATTTGCCCAAGCCAATCATGAATTGATCAAATCTACTTCACTGTCTTTATCTCTCAGGCTGATCTGGAGTTATGTCAGATGGATGTTGAGAGGGAGGAAGGGGAACGTAATAGACTGGAGAAGCCTTATGCTGACCTGGAGAAGGAGTACAACTACATCATGGAGAAGCGTCGACTGGAAGAAGAGAGAAGAGTTGCTGAGTTGAAGCTTAAGGTTGCTCTTTACTGTCAGTCATGGTGGAGAGGCTATTGTACTCGCAAGATCTTAGCCGCCAACCCCATCGCACCTAGTAAAGGCAAAAAGAAGGGCAAGGGCAAGGGCAAAGGCAAAGGCAAAGGCAAAGGCAAAAAGAAGAAATAGTCTAGATTTAAACATCACGACAGTACACAATCTGTATCTGAGCATTTGGAATCTTTGTAGGCCTCTTACTAGTGTTTAGAGACTCCTGTCAAAGGAGAACTGTTGGTGTGTGGGTGTGTGTGTGTGTGTGTGTGTGTGTGTGTGTGTGTGTGGAGGCGGTGGGGTGGGTATTACAGACAGATGTACACCGTGTTGAAGCATGTGCAGCTGTGCAGACGTGCACATGTGGCCATTGGCAACTGTACTCAATGTGTGTGATAGTA
>NW_017805137.1:1041713-1043411 GCF_001891065.2 Hippocampus comes
GGTGGGGTGGGGGTGGGGGGGTATGTCACGTTTTGAATCAAGACACTCTTCAAACCGTTGGGTCAAACGTAACCCAGATTGGGTGGTGTAGATAACCAAGCACTGGGTCAAGATTTTGATCCAACAAGTTGTAAAAACTACCCATACTGGTAAGTTATAGCAACCAGTAAATGCGTTACCAAGTTATCAGGAGCTGAGGTTAAAAATAACAGAAATTTTACGATCAACACTATCAAAAGAAGAAGCAGGAACTTTCCCTTGTAAGGGGTCAGTCACCAGAACAAGTCATGCTGTGATATGTTTGGCGGTCTTAACACCAGATATTCTTCCTGACACAACCCATTTTCCATTTAAACCCCAATTCCCTGTGTCCCAAATCAATGATGTTGCCTGCTGAGCCATCCAGCAACCACAAACGCTGTCTAAGAATAGTAACTTTGAAATAAACCAAATGGCAACCAACTTCAATATTTTCAATCCAATGAGCTGGATCAAAATAATGAACCCCACCTTGGGTAAAAGTAACCTAATCTGCTCAAATTTCACAGCTACCCACAAAGTGGGACAAGAAAACCACTCTGCATTTTTTTTAAATTCTGTTTTTATTCCTGGTAACATAATTCACGATAAGACTTACACAGATAAGATGGACAAAAAGTACAAGGGGGGACGGTTTTGAGGTTGCACATCAAACTTACCCAAGCTTGCCTTTATTGACCTTGTTTACTGAGGGTTCGTCACACTGAAAGATGAGTGATCCACCAAATGCTGTTTTCTTGTTTGATCACATGATGGCAGTATGGGACTGCTCAATACCATTGAACGTTGGATGTCACCATTCGCCATGGGGGAGTAATGAGCCGCTCCAGGCACAGGAAAGTACTTGGTTGATGTTGAGGAAGCATTAAGAGAGAGTCCGAAAATCTTTTCATATATTAGCTATCAAATGTAACATTTCAAAATGTCTGTTTGTTACCACTCCTTTTTTTGGGCCCGGCTGTCCCCAGTGGACTCTATACTGGACGCAAGGTCAATGGTCACACACAGCAACGGGAGTCATTTAACATGAATAAAAGTCATGGGAAAAATGAATATATTTACATTTCTGTTTCTGAACCAACTCTGTTCCTATTTCATGATGTATCCTTCATATGTGATGCAATACTCCCATATTTTGGATACTTAGCAGTTTTTAATAGTCAAGTAATTTCAAGTCTTGGTTTGCTCAATTATGAGAGTTATATGTAAATTCCTCTTACAAGGAGATCATAAGAAAACATAAAATGTTTACCAAATTTGATGTGATAAAATTGAAATTATGCAGGGAGGATCCTGTGTAAATTCAACCTGCAGACTCAGAGTCATCAACTGCTTGACTATGGATAGGCGATCAGTAAAATCAATTGGTGTTTGTAAATAATTCCTCAGTATGTCATGTTGAATTTCTTTTCCTGCTTATACTGTAGCTTCTCACCGAGGGCTGTCTTCAATCCCGTCGCAATTCAGTTGTATGTGAACAACAGATTATGTGATTGTGAGGAGAAGATTATTTTTTGAAGCTAAAGTCTCGGGGAAGGTCGCTCTAAATCAAGTTGAAATGTAGAATCAGACTCTAAATACACAATAAGACTGCATTTTATCAGAGTACTTTGAGACGTAAATGTCTTTGAATCTGAGCTGTTTATATATATATATATA